>NC_056735.1:596442198-596472198 GCF_019279795.1 Protopterus annectens | reverse complement strand
ATTTTTGTGAAGTCTTGAGGTTAGTGAGGATGGGAGAACCATAAAGAGGTTTGGGAAAGTGATAAGTAGTGGCAGGTGTAGTTTTAGTTGCCTTGGTGAGAAACCTTTTGGCTCTGTAAAGCATTCCTAGTTTTTGATGAGTTTTTCTTATGAAATTTTGTATATGCTGGTCAAATGTAAAATTATCATTTACTATCACCCCCTATTAATTTGCAGTGAGTAGTGACTTCAGTGGTTGTATTATCAAGAGAGAGGAATTTAATTTTTTTTGTTTTGTTTTCATGAGAGAGGGATTTGTTTTGGGGGAAAAGTAGTAATTTGCCCTTTGTTAGTGACTGTTGAAACTTCCCGAGTATTTTCTTTGGAGGTAGACTATGTTGTCAGATATGCAAATGAGAGTGGAATCATCTGAGTATTGTATTAGGGTGGCCTATTGTATGTATGTATAGAGGGTTTTGGTGAAAATGTTAAAGAGGGGACCAAAGATAGAGCCTTGTAGTACACTGATAATGACTAGGTGGTAAGAAGAGCTCGTAGAGTGCCATTTTAATGAATGATACCTATTGGAAGGGTAGCTTGTGAAACACAGAAGGCTGGGCTGGGAGAGGCCTAGTAAGGAGATTTGAAGTAAAAGTTTCCTTTTGCAAACTGAAGGCTTTAGACAAGTCTAGATATAACAAAAAGACTAGTTTTCCATTATCTCTAGCTTTATTGATATTATCTATATAGGTTAGAAGGGCAGTGATAGTACTATGGAAAGGATACAAGCCATGTTGTGTAGGGGACAGGAGTTTGTCCCACAGGCGATAGTCTAGCAATTGTTTTTGAATACATTTTTCAAGTATTTTTGCAAAGGGAGATAAGATTGCTATAGGTCTATAGTTATTAATGTTTGTTGAGTTTCATCCTTTGAGAAGAAGGAAATGTGTGACTTTTTCCAGAGAGAAGGAATGTGGGATTCCTGGACTGACCTATTTATAAGGATTGAGATAGGGAGGCAATGCTATTGGCTGCTATTTTTAGGTACTCGCTTGGAGGTCATCAGCTAAAGAAGAACATAGTTTAAGTTTGTTAAAGAGCAGTTTTATATAGGATGTGGACAGGGGTTTGAAATTGAAAGTGGATGCGGTGATATGTGGCTGTTGGGCAGGGTTGCGATTAAATGTTGAGAAATATTTGATTAGAGATGCTACACAATGTATAAAATAAGCCTTGAACGGTATTGCAGTTTCGAGTGGTGAGTTATCGGGATAGGTGTTTGGGCTAAATTTTTGGCCAGGATGTAAGATTTCTTTAATGGATGTCCAAAGAGTGGGGGGTTGGCATTGTTGTTAAGGTGTTTACCTTACAGACACAAGGTGCAGGGTTTGATTCTCACATGGGGTAATTAGCTAGGCTTAAAATGGTGCACAAGGGCAGTTAGCCTAGTACTAATCTATGATCTAAAGTATTTTTAGGGTTGTGTTTAGTATTATTCAGAAAGTTGTTACAGTACAGTTTTTTGTCTTCATTTATTTGTGTTGTACTGTGATTACAAAGCCTTTTGAAGTTTTCAAGATATTGAGGTGTTTTATATTTTTGCCATTCATTCCATGCATTTTCTCTATCCTGCATTAGTATTCTACTCTTTTTGGATAGCCAAATTGCATTAATTGTTTTTAGTGTCTTCCTTCTAGGAGACGCAAGGCTACTTAAGATATTTAGTAAAGTTGTATTGAATTAATTTACAGCATCATCTAACGGGAGGATTTTCAGGAAGCTCCAGTTAATAGATGATTAGTGCAGTAATGAACATTTCTGGGTTAAAGTTGGTAAAGTTGCATGTTATTTTATAGGGTCTATATTAGACCATCGACAACTAAAAACAGCGAACATCCTTACCTCAACACAGCTTAACCCAAAACACTAAATCTTGAATGGCTAGAACAGAGATTTTTTTCCCCAAGGAAAAAAATAGCTGGGCAATTGTCAGGAATTGAACATTTCCTCTACTGTAGTGCGATCTCGGAGTTAGTATATTTAAGTAGGGGATGTGTGGGGGCACAGCTTCCCACATTGGGGGTTGTGGGGGGCTTTATTTTGTCTGTTGACTTGTTTTTTTTTTTTTGTTGACCCAGCGATTTTTTTTCCCTGGGAAAAAATCGCTGTTCTGGCCATTCAAGATTTAGTGCTTTCCGTTAAGCTGTGCCAGGATAAGGGTTTTCACTGTTTTTAGCTGTTGATGTTCTAATATAGACCCTGTTTTATAAATATGCTGTTTACCTGGATGTGTTAGATGTCTGGTTGTGTAGACTGGGAGGTGACTGCTGAGGGAGTCTGACATTGCACCTGTGGTGGAGTATTTGCTAGTGTCTAATAGCAATATCCAGTCTAATAGGGAATTTGATGTCTTGCTATAATGTGTAAGGCTATTAATTAGTTGTGTAAAACCATGCAAGTTCATGCTAGATGGAGGAGAGTTAGTGTTTATGTCCAACAAATTGACATTCACACCACCAAGCAGTAATCTTTCTTGTGGAAATGTTATTGCTATCTTCCAGTATAGCTATACAGTATCCAAACACACACACACACACACACACACACACACACACACACACACACACACACACACACACACACACACACATATATATATATATATATATATATATATATATATATATATATATATATATATATATATATATATATATATATATATAGGTTCATAGATTCATAGCATGATATTAGGCTATTGGCCCAGAGTATTTTATAAGCCTAACCAAGAATTTCACCCACATTCCCTCAAAATCAGCACCTGTTTGCCCTGTTCAACAGGGACAAAGGTGGGCTCCCCCGGGCTATATTTTCTGTTTCCCATCCAGTCATCTAGGTTCCTCTTAAAGAGGGCTAGAGAGATACTCTGCTTGACATGGAGATGGAGTCTATTCCACAGATAGTGGTGTCTTTTTTTTTTTAAACAGCTTTATTGAAAACATTAATATAATGAACAGCTTTAATGAAAACATTAATATAATGAACAGATATTTTGAAAAAATTTGAAAGAGTTGAATTTTTAAAGTACAATATTAAAAAAAAGAAAATATTAATACAATAACTATAATAGCACAGCAAACTATATACAATGATGGTCACTATATATCAAACAACAAGATCAATTAAGTTAATTTTGGCAGAAGAAAAATAAAAACAAAGAATACAAGATTAAAAAAAGAAAGATTACTGCATTAATCATGTATCTAGTTCTTTAACTAGTAATTCATGTACAGTTTCCCAGTTGTAATATGAATTTGTATTCCTTTTAGATTTAGATTTGATAGTTAACATTCCTAACTTAGACATTTCCGAGAGACGTCCTTTAAACTCTTTAAATGAGGGAACTGATAAGGAATTCCAGTTTCTTGTAATTGTTTTCCTGGCAGTGGACAATATAGACCAGAGCAAAGAATATTTGGTTTTATTTATACAGTCTGGAATAGGTGTATTCAATAATACAAATGACTTTGTAAGCATATAATTGTCTGTAAAAATTGCCTGTGAAAAAGTGTTAACTTCTTCCCAAAATTTTTTTAATAGTACACAGTCATAAAATATATGGTTCCAATCAACATTTGTTACTGCATTACATCTCCAGCAAAAAATATCTTGTTTAGTTATCTTGCTCATTTTCTGAGGTGTGATGAAAGATTGATGTAAAAATCTTCATGTGAAGATTCTCCATTTAATGGAAGAAGGGGTTTTGCTGGCTTACTGAAGAAAATTAACTTTGTCTTTTTCTGAGGGAATAAAACTATTGATTACTGAAAATGAATTCCAATAGTTATCTAAATATACGTCTAGATCTTGTTTAATTGCTCTATAAATATATGATATACTATTTTTAACTGGTAAAGTATTATAAGTATATAAAATCAGATATTGAATAAGTTTGGGTATTGAGTTCTTAGCATTTGAGGAGATTAAAAGTAGCTTATCTAGAATATATTTTCTAAACTCTTGCAAATCTGACCAAAGTAAAGTGTTAAGGTTATACTCATATATAAGAGCATTCATAGATTTTGCCTCATTTTTATTTAACATTTGATGCCAAAACATTAATTGTTTTTGTTTAAATAGCAACATTTTAGAATGATCTGCATAGAGGAATTATGCCTTGTGTATAGGCAATAGGGAAGATGTGGAACAGCCAGTTCTCAAAGATTCTAAACCTAAATATATAGTTAGATGATTATTATCTTTATTTTTGGTATTCTGGGATACATTTAACATCATTTCTTTCCATTTTGCAAAATACACTCCATTTGTAAGATAAACAATTGTTTTAATAACTGATGAAATTAAATAAAGTTCTAGATTTGGTAAAGATATACCTCCATTTTCCCAGCTATACATATGATAGGACATTGCAATTCTAGGCTTTATCAGATGGCACAAAAAGTTCTTGATCAGTGTGTTAATTTTTTTAATAAAAGAGCCTGTAGGGGGAATAGAAATATAATGTATTAGGATGTATTATGTATAAGATCTTTGGAAGCAAGATCATCTTTATAATGGAAAGTTTTTCATCCATTGTAAATAGAATCTTGTTCCACTTACTTATTAGAGTCTCTATGATTGCTATACTTTTACTATAATTTAGGTGTAACATGTCTTTAATATTTGTTGCTACAATTATACATAAATATGTTATTTGTTGAGACTGATGTATATATTTTTTATATTGGACTTGTATATTATAACTTTTGGAACCAATTAGGAGAATCTGTATTTTAGAGTTATTAAAATTAAGACCTGAACTTTTTTGAAATATATCCACATTTTTAAACAATTCTTGTATGGTAGGGTTAGTACCACTAAAAGTGATTAATACATCATCGGCAAACATTTGCATTTTTGATGTTTCATTAAAATTTAACCTATATCCTTGTATATTATTTTATTTATTTTTTATTATTGTATATTATTGTTATCCCTTATTAAGTTAGCCCAAGGTTCCATAATTAATGTGAATAAAAGTGGGTATAGAGGGCAACCTTGTCTGGATACTTTTACAATGGGTATGGTCTGGGATATATTTGTACCTATTTTTATGTAGGCTTGACTTTCATTGTATAATTGAGTTCTAAGATTAATAAAGCTATTAGAAAAGTTTAAGTCCTTCAGTAAAATAAAAATAATTGTTCCAATTAACTGAGTCGAAGGCACAGTTAATATTTAAACTAACAAGAGACAAATTATTCTTTAAGGCTTTTACTGATGCAATTAAAGTTATTGTTCTTTTGATGTTATCATAAGAGGTTCTATTAATTATAAAACCTGTTTGATCCGTATCTACCAGGGATGGTAAAACATTTTTGAGTGTATCAGCATAAATAGACATGAACATTTTATAGTCTGTGTTTAATAACAAAATGCGTCTATATGAAGCACATTTTACAGGGTTTTTTTTGGGCTTTAGTATGGGAGAAATAAATGTGTACTTCCAAGAGGGGGGTATGATGTTATTATTTTTAGTTATATTGACTACTGTATGTAGCAGAGTTAATGCTTTAGCAGGCAAAACCTTGTAAATTTCAAAAATGATACCATCGTTACCAGGAGCTTTATTTTGCTTAAGTTTAGTTATTTGATCTTTTACTTCCTTAAAGGATATTTGTTTATCTGTTAATTTTATTTGTGTTTCTGATATTCTGTTCTTTATATTATTATGTATAAAAGATTGAATATATTTTGTACTAATAATCACATCATTGGGTTGGTTTAATTTAAAAACAAATTATCTAAACTCAATATATTTGGTAAATCAGATACCATTTTTTTTTGATGGAGAATAGATTTCTTTAATATGGTTAAATTTATTTAAGTCCAAGAGAATAATACCCTAGGTACAGAGACCAGCATGAGGTGTAGTTTATAAAAATAAATTTATTGCATAAATCACGAACTGAACGAACTCCACAAGTAACTAAACACATAAACGCATTTGTAACATTAGCGTTTTCATCTCATGAGTAAAGACTTCATCAGATGACACCTCATTTCCTGTTTACCATTTATATAACCTCAAGTTTTAAAAAAGGCCAATCAGAATTTGATAAGACACAGTTAAATAATTGTAATACAAAATCCCTCCAATCTATGTTTCCTCAATAAGTTAACATTATAATTACAAGACACTAAACATTTAAAATACCTCATATTTCAATACATCATATTAATTTACAAAGTTATAAAACATTTGCACTAAAACATAAATAGTTGTACTTAAAATACATTGCCAAAAATCTCATACAAAAGGCTAAAATGTTCATTAAAATATTCATTAAAATATTTATTAAAATGTTCATCAAAAATAGTGCTGAACACCATCTAGTGGGGAATAACTTATCTGCAACAGCTTATAACTTAGCAGATCTCATCTTTGGTAGTGGAATTATGGATATATTGTCATTTAAACCGGGTGAATTTGCTGCTTGCAAGGTGATTTGCCACCGCAGTTCTCTAAATTCAATTTTTCTCCTCCCATAATCCACACCTAGTTCCCTTTTTCACTTGTTCCAAAACAAAAAAAGTGAAATTTGCTTTTGTACATACTTTTGTCTGCTTGTATAAAGCATTTGTCTCCTTTTTACTCAAAATATCATATTTGTGTTCATATATCCTTCTCCTTAGCCTGCATTCTGTTTTTCCAATATAGAAGGATCTACATTCTACACAAATTGCAAGATACACTATCCCCATGGACTCACAATTATAGTAGCCCAACCCCGTAACCCATCTGTTTCTACTTGTAATGAAAATCCTATCTGTGTTTGCTATGTTTCCACATTGAGAGCAGTGGCTACACTTGTATGTCCCTATCCTCCTTTTGTTCATTGTAATTTTCCTGCCGTCATTTTCTAAACTATTCTTCAAACTTTGTGAATTTTTATATACAACTTTCAAGGGATCCTTAGGTAACTTCTCCAAATCTGAGATAGATGCAAATCTTTCCCATTTGGAGTTCATAATTCTCTTTGTAAGGCCAGATAGGGCATTGTATTCCAGCACTAAAGCACCTCCATAATTATACTCTTGACCAACTTCTGTATTACAAAAGTAAAGACTGCCACAGTGGAGCGAAGCACGGACTCCTCACTCATAGGTAAAGAACTCTACAGTGTAAAGATGACTCTGATGTAAAAATCGAACAAATAGTTGTAATATGGTTAGCACTTTCACCACTAAGTGGCTTCTTCTGACAATAAACAAACGACAATAAAATGCATTTCAGAAAATACTCACTATTTAAAACATATCCACAGGTGTTCATAATCATCCCTACACTAGAAACTACAAATTCAAATGCTTACAATGAGCATGATGATGTTTCTACATGATTATGACACATTTTAAAGCAACACAGCATTTTCTAGTTTCCATATACATATACATATATCTATCAACTATGCATTGATTTAACACATTCACAAACCCATTGCTAAGAATGAAGAGATTTCTACCTACCTAATGCAATGGGTCTGTGAATTATTTGTTAGTTGTTTGAAGTATCGCCATGCTGCAGGATGTTGTATATAGTACATTTATGATACACCCTATGGGTATGCCTCATAACTTCTCAGTAGTTGAGATAGGCATATTTGTAAGAGGTACCCATTATTGAATGAAGGCTGTTATATATGCACATAAGTGGAGTACTAAGGTGGTTGTCCAAGTCTGTTGGTTTCTATGGAAGCCATATGAAACTGAATTACTAAGATGGTGATTGTATGATGTATGAGAAAGATGCATTATTTGATTCTTTAGGGAAGCTGGATGGTGGTAATAGGTGAATGCAATGGTTGTTGTTTTTGTTGCCTTAGGGCAATGAAATGACTCATTTGCATATATATATATATTTTTAGACATAACACATATGGGAGTTATGACAGATTTTGATATGTACGTGATAGGTGAACTAGTGCCTTAAGCGGCACCTTCGATTCGGACATTAAATGGATTAATTACTTGCATTCTTTCACTAGATAATATAATGATATTAGACCCATTGCATTAGGTAGGTAGAAATCTCTTCATTCTTAGCATTGGGTTTGTGAATGTGTTAAACCAATGCATTGTGGATAGATATATGTATATGCAAACTAAAAGATGCTGTGTTGCTTTAAAATGTATTGTAATCATGTAGAAACGTCATCTTGCTCATTGTAAGTGTTTGAATTTGTAGTTGGTAGTGTAGGGATGATTATGAGCACCTGTGGACATGTTTTAAATAGTGAGTTTTTTTCTGAAATGCATTTTATTGTCATTTGTCATTGGTCTGAAGAAGCCACTTAGTGGTGAAAGTGCTAACCATATTAAAGCTATTTGTTCGATTTTTACATCATAGAGTCATCTTTACACTGTAGACTTCTTTACCTATGAGTGAGGAGTCCATGCTTCGCTCCACTGTGAGTCTTTACTTTTGGAATACTTAATATCATGTTATACAGTGGACTGTTTATCTGTTGGGAGATTTGTGTTATATTTTTCAACTTCTGTATTATGTTATTCATATCTGTTTTGAACTATAATAGGCTTATAATTACTTTGTCTTCCAACATTTATTTCCACCATAACCCCCTTCACTAAATCAAAAAGAACCCCATCAACACTTCACATTCTTTCTGGAAATCTTCATCCAAAGAGGTCAGTCAGGTCCCTTGGACATATTGTCCTTTAACTATATTCTTTAGGAAGGAGTTACAGACTCAAACCTACCATTGGATTTATATACCTCAACATCCAAATATTGCTGCCGCTCATTTGAGAGACTATATATAAAATCAAAAAAGATGGTTGTACTCTTCATATAGCCCATAAATTCATCAAACTTTTCTCTAGTCCCCCTCCAAAAAAATCACTATGTCTTCTAAAAATCTCTTATACAGGGTCCAATTTACTGCATATTCAGAATTTAATATATACCTCCTCCCATTTTGCTAATACCAGGTTGCCTGAACTTGGTAGCTTTAAAAATATAAAATTATATTTTAAAACTAATTCCATTAACCCCACATATACCAACTTCTCATTATGACTCAAACCAGTGTCCTCAAAAATTATTTCCTCAAACATGTTCATACCTTCTCCATAGGGAATACTTGAAAATAAATCAATCGGGTTATGAAATCTGATAAGGGGTGAGGAGTAGTATTGATGGACAACATAATATATGAGGGGAAGATGAATCAAACATTAATGGATGGAGCTAATATACTAGTGTGTCATAAATGAGGTAAATATTGCCTACAAAAAGATTGATGCCACATTAGAAGATATGTTTATGGAAGGTTTAATTCTTGAAAAATTTTATATTTCTGGATACCTAAGATTCATAAGGACGAAAAGGACCCACCCCTGAGGCTGATAGTATCGGCAGAGGGGTCAAAGACCCTTCCTTTAGCCAAATTCATGGACAATAAACTTAAAAAATTATGGGCAAAAAAGGAAAGCTATTTTAAAAGATTCATTTGACTTTCTGAGAGAAATAAGGCATGAATTGTTTCAGGAAGATTTAATATTCATCAATATCAACGTGATTGATTTATTTTCAAGTATTCCCTATGGAGAAGGTACGAACATGTTTGAGGAAATAATTTTTGAGGACACTGGTTTGAGTCATAATGAAAAGTTGGTATGTGTGGGGACAATGGAATTAGTTTTAAAATATAATTTATATTTTTTAAAGGCAAATTCTACCAACAAGTTCAGGGGGTGGTGATGGGCGCAGCATGCGCTCCAACTTATGCCAAGCTGGTATTAGCAAAATGGGAGGAGAGATATATATTAAATTCTGAATATGCAGTAAATTGGACCCTCTATATGAGATTTTTAGGTGACAAAGTGATTTTTTGGAGGGGGACAAGAGAAAAGTTTGATGAATTTATGGGCTATATGAAGAGTACAACCACCTTTTTGGATTTTACATATAGATCTCTCAAATGAGCAGCTGCAATATTTGGATGTTGAGGTATATAAATCCAATGGTAAGTTTGAGTCTAAGATTTTTAGAAAGCCCACTTTTTGTAATGCCTTCCTGCACTATAATAGTGCCCACCTCCCACACTTTAAAAATAATATAGTAAAGGGACAATATGTCTGAGAGAGCCGAATGACCTCTTTGGATGAAGATTTCTAGAAAGAATGTGAAGTGTTGTAGGGGTTCTTTTTGGAAAGGAGCTACCCGGTTAATTTAGTGAAGGGAGTTATGGCGGAAATAAATGTTCATAGACAAAGTAATTATAAGTCTATTATAGGACAAAACAGATATGAGCAAAATAATACAGAAGTTGGTCAAGAGTATAATTATGGAGGTGCTTTAGTGCTGGAATACAATGCCCTATCTGGCCTTACAAAGAGAATTATGAACTCCAAATGGGATAGGTTTGTATCTATCTCGGATTTGGAGAAGTTACCTAAGGATCTCTTGAAAGTTGTATATAAAAATTCACAAAGTTTGAAGAACATTTTAGAAAATGAGGGCAAGAATATTTCAATGAACAGAAGGAGGATAGGGACAGACAATTGTGGCCACTGCTCTCAATGTGGAAACTCAGCAAACATAGATAGGATTTAAACTGAGAGTAGAAACAGATGGGTTACATGTTCGGGCTACTAAAATTGTAAGTTCATGGGGATAGTGTATCTTGCAATTTGTGTAGAATGTAGATCCTTCCATATTGGAAAAACAGAACGCAGGCTAAGGAGAAGGATCTACGAACACAAATATGATATTTTGAGTAAAAAGAAGACAAATACTTTATACAAGCATACAAAAGGGTATACAAAAGCAGATTTCCATTTTTTTGTTGTGGAACAAGTGAAAAAGAAAAGTACGGGTAGATTATGGGAGGAAAAAATTGAATTTAGAGAACTATGGTAGCAAATCACCTTGGAAGCAGCAAATTCTCCCAGTTTAAATTACAATATATCCATAATTCCACTACCAAAGATGATATCTGCTAAGTTATAAGCTGTTTCAGATAAGTTATTCCCCATGAAGACCACTAGAGGGTGTTCAGCACTAATTTTGATGAACATTTTAATGAATATTTTAATGAACATTTTAACCTTTTGTATGAGATTTTTGGCAATGTATTTTAAGTACAACAATTTATGTTTTAGTATAAATGTTTTATAACTTAATAAAATTAATAATAAATTAATATGTATTGAAATATGATGTATTTTAAATGTTTAGTATCTTATAATTTGTTAACTTATTGGAGAAACATAGATTGGAGGGATTTTGCATTACAATTATTTAACTGTGTCTTATCAAATTCTGATTGGCCTTTTTTAAAACGTGACGTTATATAAATGGTAAACAGGAAATTAGGTGTCATCTGATGAAGTCTTTATTCATGAGATGAAAACGCTGATGTTACAAACTCGTTTATGTGTTTAGTTACTTGTGGAGTATATTCAGTTCATGATTTATGCAATAAATTTAATTTTATAAACTACACCTTGTGCTGGTCTGCGTAGCTAGGGTACTATTCTCTTGGACTTATTGGTGACTTTTGGTGCCTTGCTCTTTACTCTTGGTTTAAGTTTATTGAATCTTTTAGCCTTGTTAGCTAGTATATTCATAGATCTAGGATTTATAGAAAAAGTTATAAGTTTATATTTTTCAAGATTTATCATGACTTTATGGTTTAAAATGTCCATATATTTATTGTTTAAAGCATTTATTTCATTCATTCTATCTTTTGTATCTGGGTTTTCTGAAGCAGCAAGTCTTAAAGCATTTAACTTTGTTTGTATATCTTGGACATCTTTATCCCATGAAATTATTTTCTTTTTATACCAATCAATAATTTTACCATATAGGTAAGCTTTTAGAGCATCCCAAATGTATACTTCAGAAGTTCTCTGTGTATTATTAAGTTCAATAACATTTTGTATTTCTGTAGTAAAGAAATCAATGAAATCTTTCAGTTTAATTATGTAGGCTGAATAATCGCAATGAAAAACGTACTGAGAAATGGTATGCACGGAATCCCCAATAAGTGCACGCTCACCTTATTGTTACAAATGGAAGATCACGCTTCGTTCGTTTGTAAAAATCCAACACTTTAATGCCCAAAAACAGAATAAATGTAGAAAATACATCCAACGGAATTGAATAAAACCAAAGATTTCAATAATCCATTGCAGAACATTTCTGTTAAGTGGATTCTGTCATCTGAGGCGCCTTAATCAGTTTGTGAGCCCCATTTCCAGCAGGAGTTCATCTTCTGTCCTCAAACTTGTGGGATCTGACATTAAGACATGAAATGAGCCTCCCCGGAGAGTTGGAGCTGTGGATAGCGAGCTTGAAACCATGTTCTGAAGAAGCCCGACTCTCGGGTGAAAGCGCTTAACTACTGTTTCACATTATTATGGATTATTGAAATCTTTGGTTTTATTCAATTCCATTGGATGTATTTTCTACATTTATTCTGTTTTGGGCATCAAAGTGTTGGATTTTTACAAACGAATGAAGTGTGATCTTCCATTTGTAACAATAAGGTGAGTGTGCACTTATTGGGGATTCCGTGCATACCATTTCTCAGAAATTATGTAGGCTGTTATCCTTTTAATTTGAGCATTAAATGTGGAGTTTAGTATAAAACAAATGTTAAGGAATTATTGTCTGACAGAGGACATGAAGTCACATTTGAGTTTGATAAGAAATCAGTTAAGTTACTGGAAATTAATACCCTATCTTTTCTTGAATATGAATTATGTCTATGTGAGTAAAAAGTATAGAACAGTGACTTAGCATCAGTAAAGTTATTAATATCTTTCATCATTTATGAATTTGAAAATTCATTCAATAATTTAGCTATAGTTGGAATTTTCCTTTTACCACTTGTACTAGAGTCTTTTATGTCAGAAATACAATTAAAATCCCCAGAACTAATAATACTACCCTTAGAAAACTGAACTATATGTTCTATATGTTGTTTCACTGCTGTAGGTCCAATGCCAGGAATCCAATACATATTTAATAATGTCAACATTTTCTTATTAAATTCTATAATAACTGAAGATAACATCCCTTTATCTTTGTAAGTGTCAATTATTTTAGCCATAGATAATGTACTTTCCATAGTATGGCCACCACTCTTTTTTTGTGTTTGTTCTGAGCTAATCAAATGTTTGTAAGATTTGGATTCCAATTTTTTGACATCTTCAGTTAGTAAATTAGTTTCTTGGAGAAATATTCATTGAGAATTATGCAATTTAAGATATTTGTTTAAAGACCTTCTCTTACTAGGATTATTTAATCCATTGATGTTTAATGATATACACTTTAATGATGTCATGAAACGTTAATGTTTAGAATATCTGTTGGTGAATAACTCCTTTTTTCTCATATTTTATAAGTCAATAGAAATTGACAATTAGGAATACAATTATAATTTACGCATGAAACATATAAAACTTTTATCCAATGAAATATGTTTATATTAAATTCAATTTTGTAAGACTTGGTGAACATCATAATAACTATTAACAGAAACTAATAACATTTACTAATAACATAGACTCTTTCAAAAAACGCCCTGGAGTTAAAAACTCTTAATTTGAGTGACTGACCATCGAGCTAGTAACAACACTCATCTCCTCTCTGTCTAAATATATATGTTGTTGCATAATTTAACAATATAAAGTAGTATATGTGATTTAAAAAAAAAAAAATTATGAATTAAACAACACCCATTAGAATTGTATGTACTAATTCAAGAAACAAATTAAAGTATATCAAATGAAACTGCTTAATTTTAACTTTTGTCAAAGTGAATTCAAAGTATCATAAAGACCAATCATATATTATATATAAAACAAAAGTCATAACTAATTCATATGTAAGGAACTGTTATAATGATCAATAAGTAGGCTAATCCCCTGTCTCTTTATGCATTGTGCCAATAGCTAATAACACTATTTCCCCATCTCCATGTATCTGAAAACAAGAGCATAGAAAATATTACATTTTAGTTTCCCACTATAGTATGAGATTCCAATAAAAGTGCTCAGTAATTTCTAAGAAGGAATGTATTCCCTTTTTTCCTTTAAGACCTTTACTAATCTGAAACAGCTTCTAAATTTGTCAGAATATATCAACATATTAGTTAATATGGTAAACATCTGTATCTGAGACTATATTGTATGCAGTAAGATATATTCATACAGAATATATTATGTTTCGATCATTATTGGTTTATCTTCTATCTGTACTAGAATTATTTTCATTTCTGATTTTTATGTCATGTAGAAGAATATTAAATTCTGCTTATGTCTCATTTAAAGATTTATATATATATATATATATATATATATATATTTTTTTCCTTCTTTAGATACTTTAATGATGTTGCTGTATATGATGTGTGCTTGTTATACCAATCAAAAGAAGCTTAACTTAAATATAATAGAACTATAAATACAAGTATAAAAACATACGGGTATAAATGTATCAGAAATTCTCTGTTATAAACACTCACAAATGCTTTAATATAACAGTTATATTATACAGGTCACTTAGCTGCAATGTTTTCATTTGACCTGTAGATGGCATTAGAGACTGTCTATTCAAGCTATTATCTTGCTCTGCTAATCTTCTCAGCAAAGAGTTCAGTCTGTAAACATCTCCATGGAAACAATACTTTTTTCCTTGCTTTCAGTTGAGGCAGTCGCAGTATGGCAGGTACCAGAATTGTTCAGCAGTTCATATGCAGGAGATTAAGGAGGGATAACTTTTGCAGCTATTTTCTTCTTTTTTTTTTTTTTTTGAAAGCTGTTGAGTACCTCATGGCAAGACCAGGAAAAAGAAAACCAGACAAAACAAAAAGGCAATAGGAGAGAGAAAGCCAATACAAAATAGCACAAAACCAACAAACTCCATCTCTCAAACCCAGCAAACGACTAGACCACCACAAACACATTAATCCACATTAAACCCTCCATTTTAATGATGTTGCTATATATACTTATGCTTGTTATACCAGTTAATAGAAATTTTGCATAAATATAATAGAATTATGAAGACAATTGTATAAAATGTAAGGGTTTAAATGTGTCAAAAGTGATTTTTTTTAAATATTCACAAATGTTTAAATATAACAGTCATATTGTACAGGTTATTTAGCTGCAGTTTTTCATTTGACCTGTAGATGGCATTCAAAACCATCTATTCTGGCTATTATCCAGCTTTGAGAAGCTTCTCAACACATGGTTCAGACTGTAAATATTTCCATGGAAATGACACTTTTTTCCTGCTCTCAATTGTAGCAGCCGCAGTGAGAGCACAAACCAAGGTTATTCAGCAGTTCAGATGCATGAGATTAAGGAGGGAAAACATTTAAAGCTTTTCTCTAAAAAAGCTGTTGATTACCTCATGGCAGGACCGGTAAACACAAAAACGAGCAGCGAGAAAGGCAAAAGGGAGGAAGACAGGGAATATAAAACATTAAAAAACAACAGACTCCATCTCCCAAACCCAGTGTACCACCAGATCACCACAAACACATCAATCCACACAAAATCCTCCACTCCTCCACAACCAACAGCAAAGAGAATAAATAAATAAATAAATAAATAAATCAACCCTTTCCACAGATATTCACATTTCCAAAGACAAATATCTAATGAAATACTCAGAAAATATCATGTCACTGAAAGGGACAAAACATGAACTTTTCATATGTCCATTACCACAAATAGCACCCCATTCCAGCAGCAGAGCAAGGGATGGAAAACATAATTATTAATGTAACATTATGGCAACAATATCAATGAAGAGTCTCTCTTCACAGAGAGACAGGGAAATAAATCGGCAAACAATTAACAAATAAATAGTTTCTATTGTAACAAAGACCCTCATTTTCTCATCTACAAGTCTCCGTATCTACCATAGTTCCCAAAGTACCATACATTTTAAAACCCAAACATACAGAGCATTTATTACAACAGACAGCAAATATTAAAAGATAATAAATAAATTAATAAATAAATAGCTTTTACTTGCTATAAAAATTGAGCTAGAATATACTAGACAATAATAATAAGTTATAAAATACCATTAAAACAACTATGTACCATGAAAAGAAAATTAAACAACAAAGACTCACCTGTTGAACCATTTCCACTTCCGCAACTTCTGGGTTAGTTATTAAGACTTGGGTAAATGAAAGCCATTGTAAAATAGCTTAATTAATCACTTATTCTTGAGCTTCTTTTTATGTTCAGAGACCTTCCAGGAACTGTTATCAGTATTTCTTTTAAGGCTGGTGTTTGCCCACTCCATATCCTCTATTTTATCAAGTAGTATTCTCGTTTTGACAAAGGCAATGGCAGAGTCTATGTCATCAAATAATTTTGGACCATGTTGAGATATTTTTAATCTGGCAGGAAATAATAGGTGCGTCTTTATTTGGGCTTTCTTTAGTTCTTTTATCATTGGCAAAAAAAGCTTTCTTTTGGCAATTACAGAAGATGAGTAATCATTATCAAAGCGTATGATATTTGCTTTATGTTTAATAGGAGATTTAGCCCAAGCAGTCTTTAACACTATCTCCTTGTCATGAGAAGATAAAAACTTCATTGTTTATAAGTTCCATGATGATACGTTCCATAGCCTTGCAGGACAGGCTTGTCAGGCTAATGGGGTGATAGTTCCAGGGACCATGGGGGCTCCCACTTTGTGGAATGGGATAACCATCGCTGTGCGCCATTCAGTGGGCACAAAGCCTGAGGTGAGGCTATGATTGAACATGGTACTTAGGTGGGGAGCCAGTTCGTTCTGTAGTTCATGTAGAATGCAGCCTGGGATGGATACTGTGTTCTTGGCTTTGGAGAGTGTGCTTTTTACCTGTGCAGCCATGATTACAGAAACTTTGCATTCTTCCAGTATAGAGATGGGCCCTTTAGGGGATGAGAGTGAGGCAAATTTAGCACTGGACCTATCTGCCAGGATGTTGGCAATATCAGTTGATCCTGTACATTTAGTGCCATTGTGCTGTACCTCAGAGCAGATCTGAGTGTTACCATTGAGATTATTGGCATAGCTATAGAATGCTTTGTGGTTGTCTTTAGAATCAGTGGCGATTTTGTTTTCATAACTAGCTTTGCAGGATTTTATGAGGGATCTCAGCTTTTTACTGATGCTGACCAGGGAGTTCCTCCAATCATGGGATTTTACTCTTTTTTGCAACAGTTTCTTTCTTCTGTTGTAGAGTTTGTTTATGGCAGGGGACCACCAAATTGGCTACCTTTTTTTGGAGGATAGCATCTTGGTTCTGTTAGGGTTTGTACCATCAATGCACTCGTGTAAGTGCTTATAAAGTGCATTTGTGTAGGATTCAGCAGTCGTACCTCTATTGTCCATCAGCATAGGTGTCATGACGTTTGCCACTTCTGTCTTAAGAAGAGTGAAGTTGGCTTTGGAGAATTTTTTTACAGTGGTTTCCCTAATGGGGGGTGGGAGTGGGATGTGGATGTTCAGGGTGATTAGCTTGTGGTCGGGTCTGACCAATGAGGAATTGACCTGTGGTATGGAACACTGGTTGCCCATGTTGGTAATGACTAGGTCTAGGATATTGCTGCCCTTGGTGGGGGTGTGGATAAATTGATCCAAGGTGTTGGAATTTAAGAATTCCAGAAAATGTTGAGCACAAGAGTTGGTACATTAATAGTTTTCCCAGTTAATGGTGAGGTAGTTGAAATCACCCATTATTAGAATATTAGATTGTACCCTAATATTTTAAAGTATTCCAAGAAATGAGGAATGGGAATCTTGGGGCATGGTGGGGGATCTGTAACAAGCTAAAATTTGGATCACGGTCTTGCCCAGAGTTAGTTGCACTTGGATAATCTTGGCTGCATTATGCAGAGCAACTATCCTGTAGGTATGGATATCCTTAATGAATATGGACACACCTCTGCCTTTAGTGTTTTTATCCAGGTTAGGTGGCTGAAAGATGTGATATGATTTATAGCCTGGTAATGCAGGGGTGCTTGCTGGAGCCTTGAACCAGGTCTCTGTCACTGCACAGATGTCGATGTTCTCCATTTTAAGGAGTGCCTCAAGTAAGTGCATTTTGAGGTTTAGACTTCTAGCATTGAGTAGCATTACCCTCAGATTTTGCTTGCTTGTAACTGTTACGGTGGTAAATGCGTCATTTGAACCTTGCCTACAAAAGGCACTATTGGGGTGGCAAGAGCCTTAGCCAGTATCCAGAATCCCAAGGGTGACAGATGTAGGCCATCTCTGGCAAAGCATCATGATTTGTCGATCATGTCATCCCAGGCAGACAGATACCGGATCCCCTTAGAATGACACCAGAAGCTTAGCCAATTGTTGAAGTCAACCATTTTGTCCTTATACTGTGGTATCATTCTGGGTGATGGCAGGATGCAACTCAGGGCTAGGGTCATACCTGCCTGGGCAAGAAGATCGGACAGTTTTTCCATGTCTCTTTTCATGTAGTCCAGGGAGCTTCGTCTCAGGTCATTCACACCAACATGGACAATGGCAGAATCATATTTGTACTTGTTGTGGAGTGACCTGAGCGCATGAGTTATATGGCAGATCCCGGCACCCAACAGGAAGCTGACAGTACCTTTCTCCTTGTTTAGCCGTTTAGCCTGGTGAATGGAACATTAGTGTGCCTGACTATAGAGTCACGTATGACAAAGAGTGTTGGGTACATTGTTATGCCTTATGGGCTGTGGTTGAGTAGCACACTGAGATTGTGGGCTATGTGTCATTTGGCTTGTGTTGTGAGGGGTGGATTTTCCTTGTGTTTCTGCTTTGGAGGTCCCTGTTGCTTGGACAGATCTTTATTGAGAGTTTGTGAATGTAGGTGTGTGTTTTGTGTTTCTTTGTGTGTGTTTTGGTGGTGTAGGTTTTGAGGGACTATGTGATGAGTGTGGTGTGGTGCAAGTGGTTACCTTCTCCTCTTGACTGTCTAGTCCAGTCTTGGTTGAAGGGAGCTTTGCTACCAGATATGGTATATAAGTGCATCTCTCACAGGTTGTAGAGTTGGGTGGTAGGGGGAGAAGGTTGTCTGTGTACATGAGGCAATTGGTGCATTGCCCCAAGATGCCCAGATTCATCACGTAGACAGGAGAAAACACCGGGAGCTGACCCTTAGACATGCCTGGATAGGTGCTTATTTATTAAGTATTAAAAACCGTTTTGCTCTAGACAAATGATAAAAGTTGAGTGCTGTAGTAATTTGTAGTTTATTTAGTGATTACAATGAGTTCTGAACAAGTGCTGAGCTCAAAAAAACAGATTTGAGTGCTGAAACTAAAATACTGGCTAGTTCTACGAAACAAAATGAAGCAGGAAGGCTTCCCTCCAACACAGAAAGTATATATATATATATATATATATATATATATATATATATATATATATATATATATATATATATATATATAACAGAAACCTCCTTGAAGTCCAAATCGTAAATGCAAGTAAACCAAAAGCCCAGGTTAGAAGAAGCCAAATTATGCATTACTGCAGATCTTCGCACTATCAAAAATGTCTCGTATTCCTAAGAAGGAAATGCTGATAATCTTATGAAATTGTAGTGCAAATACTCACAGAAACACGCACTAAATCAACGAGAAAACAATTCTGCTGTACCAAGAAACAAGTGTTCAAAGTTGTTCTAGTCTTGCAATCGAAGTAATGTTCAAAAAACCATTCGGTCAAGTAGTAAATCCACAGTTTATTGTAAGCGCTTTCACGGCATGTAACTGCCGCTTCATCAGACAAACAGTAAAAAACTGAGAGCAGGAAGTTTAAATACAGGATATCCTGCTCTTCAGCCAATGACAATGACTTTAGGAGGCGTGTTTCCTGCTATCATTAAATCACATATTAACTAAAAGTGACACCACCACTATGATTCATTTCAACAGGCCTACAAAATCACAAAATCTTTTCATAAAAACATTGCAGAATCAACGACACCTACTATAAACATATATATATCTAAAAGGACATAAAACATATCTAAAAAATATATATATATATATGTGTTTGTATAAAATTAGATATACTGCAGGGTAATTCATAGCCTCACCTGCTCTACCGCAAGACCAAACCCCATATCATACAGCCTACAATACACAAGTAATTCTACTGCTAAACAACAGACAATAACTATCTACTAAAATCCTAACATTTTGTAATACAGCCTACTCGGCCTAAATACTGGCCCTGAATTTGTAAACCGCACAGATATTAAAACTGGTTAAATTAAATTAATTTTTATTTTTATTATTTTTATTTTTATTTTTGTTATTATTGATTTTTATCTTTATTATTATTGATTTTTATCTCGATATCAGCCTAGAAGGATACGAGAAAGCTAGCTAAACTAAGCAAAACAGTTGCAGTTGCAATGATCACCAAATAACCAAATTCGAAATAAAACCAAATGGCAGAAGAGCCCATAGATGAAAAAATGGTTCAAATAACCAAATATAGATAGATAAAGACCAACTATTTAAGCCTTCTGCCTTTAAGGTGAGGTTTTATAGATAAAACCTCATTTAGTCCCTTGCCTCTATGGGCCGCTAATCTGCAGATCCAACCTAGTTCTGCTTGCTCGGTTAGATTTATAATGTTACCCACTCTCAAATTTGTGTCTAATACTTGAATAACCTGGTATAAAAAAGTATGGGAATCTCCTGCTGTCAACGTATGTCAGTCCTGCTGTCTTCTTAGACAATACTCATGATCGTGTATGCGTTCACGAAGGGTTGAAGGAAAAACATTGTACACAGTGCACTATCACAATTCAGGGTCCATAGATGGCCGGATGCCGGAAATAGTGGGACTGGTCTATGTAAATACATTGCAAACAGCTACCACATTTATTAGTCCTTTCCAAACCAGACCTTAGTTTAGGGGGCCTTCTCACAGCTCCACAAAGCTGTCGCTTGAAATTACACATATTACTATATGTGAAAGATGGAGCATCACCAACTAGGCTAGCCACCTTGGTGTCAGCTGTCAAAATATTCCAGTTCCTCCTAATAGTTTCTTGAACAAATGTTAATTTTTGTCCAAATGGTAGAACTATACTCACTGGATGATTAGTGACACTCAAGGAGGATTAACATCTGTGAGAAATAGGGCTTAGCCCTATTAGTTTTCATTCATTCGACTAAACACTCGGTTTCTTTCATGGTGTGAGTATCCTCTTGTGATTAACCCTTCACGTAGGACTCTAAGCCCTGTTATATAGTCCCCTGTAAAGTAGATAATTGTGAAATGCTTGACCCTTTATTATGTTACCAAAGATGTGTGAGCTATGCATACTTTGTCTGTGAAGGAAAGCTGGCTTATAGCATGGTTTCCTGTGTACTTTGGTGTTGATCTGATTTCCAACTTTAAAAACAGTAGTGTCTAAGAAGTCTATGCTATCTGTTGAAAATTTCATAGTAAATTTCAGGAAGCTGTTACAGGAATTCAAACATCCAAAACGTCTGCAGTTCTTTCACTGACCCCTTCCAAATAAAGAGGTCATCCGAAAACTATAAGAGCCTCATGTACTAAATGTTCCTCCTTGAAGGTCACCATGAGAAGGTTGGCATAGCTGTTAGCACAGCTAGTGCCCATGGTTAACTTGTTTATAACAAGTTCCAGCATAGCGAAATATATTATTGTCCAGGACTATCTCCATCAATGAGGCTATATAATCTATTTTAGGCCTAGATAAATTTGAATGTTCATTCAAATACTTCTGTAAATAGCATATTCCCTCAAAATTAGGTATGCAAGTAAAGGAAGTCACATCCATGGTAACAAACATGAAGGTATCGCTAATGATGGCAGGATGGAGTGTCACATATGCAAACAGGCCCCTTAAAAAATGTTCTGAATCCTGTAATATATAGGGTGATAATGCTACAAAAGGTTTCAACTCCTGATCTAAAAACATAGAAATAGGCTCGGTTAGCCAGCCTGCACTGGCTACAGTCGGTCTAAGTTCTGGTGTTACAGAGTTTTTATGAATTTTTGGTAGACCTGAAATGGTCGGTATTAGCGGATAATCCACTGTAATGAAATCTAATGTTTCTCCAAGCATAAGGCCCTCATTTGCACATTCCTTCAAGGTTCTATCTATGCTTTGTTTCATTGAAAAACAATATCAGGTGAAACTAGGTTATAAGCTTCAACAGACCCTCCATCTTAGCATGATAGTAAGATGAATCCAAAACTACTACAGGTCCTCCCTTATCGTGGCCATTATAACTATATTGCTATTGTGTTTGAGACTAAAAAAGGCTTCAGTCTGAGCCCTAGTTAGATTATAATTTAGGGTAGGTTTGTAAGATGTAAACTGATCATATAAATCCTTTGCTTGTATAAAAATTTCAACATTCGAGTGCATGGTGGGTACAAAGCTACTTCTCTTTCTAACTAAAGAAGATACTTCAGTTTTGTTATCATTGAACAATAACTTTAAGCATAAATTTCGTGCAAACAGTCTAATTGCTATGATGACTTGTCCCAAGTCCAGGTTAGAGGTAGGAATAAAGGACATGCCTTTATTCAAAACTTCAGTTTCAGATTTAGTCAAAGCATGACTTGATAAATGTAATATGAGAGAGTTTATGTCCAAAATTTCTGTAGTGTTTGTTGCTGCACTGGCTGCAGATCTTTCTTCTTGCCCTGGTGACTGTTAGCACGATGGACAAACGTCTGTTCAACCCATTATAGGAAAAGGGGCTTCAATGGGATTATTGATTTCAATCCTTTCCAGTTGGATTTTTCTTGAACTGCTCCTGCCAACCCGACATGGGTGGTAGACATCAGTGGTGGGTTGATAGCCCTCCCACTTCATTTGGAGTAGTATAAACCGATGGAGTATTCTCATCTATAGGTGAGGTGACCATATTGGAAATAACACCATCTGCCCTTGTTTGTTCTTTACAAAACAGCTGACTCTCCTGATGTGGAATCATCAATTAAAGATGGTTGAAAACCTGAGGGTAATCCACTAAGGTTGGAACCTTCCTTTGTTGGAAGATGGTTCACTAATGGGAATGAACCTATTGTAGTGATTTCCACTCTGGTGCAGATTCGATTTTCTTCTTTTGATGTTTAATAAATTATTATATATATATATATATATATATATATATGTATGTATGTATGTATATATATATATATATATATATATATATATATATATATATATATATATATATATATATATATATATATATATATATATATATATATATATATATATATGTGTGTGTTTGTGTGTGTGTGTAAACAAATTTATATATATATATATATATATATATATATATATATATATGTAGGTTTTGAGGGACTATGTGATGAGTGTGGTGTGAAAGTATATACATATATATATACATATATATATATATATATACATATATATACATATATATATATATATATATATAACAGAAACCTCCTTGAAGTCCAAATCCCAGCAAAAGTAAATGCAGCCCAGGTTAGAAGAAGCTGCAGATGTTCGCACTATCAAAAAAATGTCTCTACGTATTCCTAAGAAGGAAACGCCAAATGCTGATAATCTTATGAAATTGTAGTGCAAATACTCACAGAAACACGCACTAAATCAACGAGAAAACAATTCTGCTGTACCAAGAAACAAGTGTTCAAAGTTGTTCTAGTCTTGCAATCGAAGTAATGTTCAAAAAACCATTCGGTCAAGTAGTAAATCCACAGTTTATTCGGCATGTAACTGCCGCTTCATCAGACAAACAGTAAAAAACTGAGAGCAGGAAGTTTAAATACAGGATATCCTGCTCTTCAGCCAATGACAATGACTTTAGGAGGCGTGTTTCCTGCTATCATTAAATCACATATTAACTAAAAGTGACACCACCACTATGATTCATTTCAACAGGCCTACAAAATCACAAAGTCTTTTCATAAAAACATTGCAGAATCAACGACACCTACTATAAACATATATATATCTAAAAGGACATAAAACATATCTAAAAATATATATATATATATGTGTTTGTATAAAATTAGATATATACCTAGCCAAAAACTGCAGGCTAATTCAAGAAGTGCCTAGCCTCACCTGCTCCTACCGCAAGACCAAACCCCATATCATACAGCCTACAATACACAAGTAATTCTACTGCTAAACAACAGACAATAACTATCTACTAAAATCCTAACATTTTGTAATACAGCCTACTCGGCCTAAATACTGGCCCTGAATTTGTAAACACGCACAGATATTAAAACTGGTTAAATTAAATTAATTTTTATTTTTATTATTTTTATTTTTATTTTTGTTATTATTGATTTTTATCTTTATTATTATTGATTTTTATCAGCCTTAAAGGCATATACCGGGCTGATTAAACTAAGCAAAACAGTTGCAGTTGCTGCTAATGATCACCAAATAACCAAATTCCTGGGCAAGGAAATAAAACCAAATGGCAGAAGAGCCCATAGATGAAAAAATGGTTCAAATAACCAAATATAGATAGATAAAGACCAACTATTTAAGCCTTCTGCCTTTAAGGTGAGGTTTTATAGATAAAACCTCATTTAGTCCCTGCCTCTATGGGCGCTAATCTGCAGATCCAACCTAGTTCTGCTTGCTCGGTTAGATTTATAATGTTACCGGTATAAAAAGTATGGGAATCTCCTGCTGTCAACGTATGTTTGGCCAATGCGCTACAGTCCTGCTGTCTTCTTAGACAATACTCATGAGGTTTTCCCAAGGAAAACATTGTACACAGTGGGCAATGTATACCACGTTCCTGGTTGTGCAGTCACTATCACAATTCAGGGTCCATAGATGGCCCGTATCCGGATGCCAGAAATAGTGGGACTGATCTATGTAAATACATTGCAAACAGCTACCACATTTATTAGTCCTTTCCAAACCAGACCTTAGTTTAGGAGCTCCACAAAGCTGTCGCGAAATTACACATATTACTATATGTGAAAGATGGAGCATCACCAACTAGGCTAGCCACCTTGGTGTCAGCTGTCAAAATATTCCAGTTCCTCCTAATAGTTTCTTGAACAAATGTTAATTTTTGTCCAAATGGTAGAACTATACTCACTGGATGATTAGTGACACTCAAAGGAGGATTAACATCATGCAAAGGAGGCTGTGAGAAATAGGGCTTAGCCCTATTAGTTCGAAGTTCATTCATTCCACTAAACACTCGGTTTATTTCATGGTGTGAGTAGCCTCTTGTAATTAACCCTTCACGTAGGTCTCTAAGCCCTGTTATATAGTCCCCCTGTAAAGTAGATAATTGTGAAATACGCATGGCTTGACCCTTTATTATGTTACCAAAGATGTGTGAGCTATGCATACTTTGTCTGTGAAGGAAAGCTGGCTTATAGCATGGTTTCCTGTGTACTTTGGTGTTGATCTGATTTCCAACTTTAAAAACAGTAGTGTCTAAGAAGTCTATGCTATCTGTTGAAAATTTCATAGTAAATTTCAGGAAGCTGTTACAGGAATTCAAACATCCAAAAAACGTCTGCAGTTCTTTCACTGACCCCTTCCAAATAAAGAAGAGGTCATCCACAAACCTCTTGTAGAAAACTATAAGAGCCTCATGTACTAAATGTTCCTCCTTGAAGGTCACCATGAGAAGGTTGGCATAGCTGTTAGCACAGCTAGTGCCCATGGCGACCCCCTTAACTTGTTTATAACAAGTTCCAGCATAGAGAAATATGTTATTATCCAGGACTATCTCCATCAATGAGGCTATATAATCTATTTTGGGCCTAGATAAATTTGAATGTTCATTCAAATACTTCTGTAAATAGCATATTCCCTCAAAATTAGGTATGCAAGTAAAAAGGGAAGTCACATCCATGGTAACAAACATGAAGGTATCGCTAATGATGGCAGGATGGAGTGTCACATATGCAAACAGGCCCCTTAAAAAATGTTCTGAATCCTGTAATATATAGGGTGATAATGCTACAAAAGGTTTCAACTCCTGATCTAAAAACATAGAAATAGGCTCGGTTAGCCAGCCTGCACTGGCTACAGTCGGTCTAAGTTCTGGTGTTACAGAGTTTTTATGAATTTTTGGTAGACCTGAAATGGTCGGTATTAGCGGATAATCCACTGTAATGAAATCTAATGTTTCTCCAAGCATAAGGCCCTCATTTGCACATTCCTTCAAGGTTCTATCTATGCTTTGTTTCATTGAAAAAACAATATCAGGTGAAACTAGGTTATAAGCTTCATCGCTTAACAGACCCTCCATCTTAGCATGATAGTAAGATGAATCCAAAACTACTACGGGTCCTCCCTTATCGGCTGGCCGTATAACTATATTGCTATTGTGTTTGAGACTAAAAAAGGCTTCAGTCTGAGCCCTGGTTAGATTATAGTTTAGGGTAGGTTTGTAAGATGTAAACTGATCATATAAATCCTTTTCTACTGCTTGTATAAAAATTTCAACATTCGAGTGCATGGTGGGTACAAAGCTACTTCTCTTTCTAACTAAAGAAGATACTTCAGTTTTGTTATCATTGAACAATAACTTTAAGCATAAATTTCGTGCAAACAGTCTAATTGCTATGATGACTTGTCCCAAGTCCAGGTTAGAGGTAGGAATAAAGGACATGCCTTTATTCAAAACTTCAGTTTCAGATTTAGTCAAAGCATGACTTGATAAATGTAATATGAGAGAGTTTATGTCCAAAATTTCTGTAGTGTTTGTTGCTGCACTGGCTGCAGATCTTTCTTCTTGGCCCCTCGACTGTTGTCGCTTTCGATGGACCGTTTCCTGTTCAACCGTATAGGAAAAGGGGCTTCAATGGGATTATTGATTTCAATCCTTTCCAGTTGGATTTTTCTTCGAACTGCTCCTGCCAACCCGACATGGGTGGTAGAAGGAGCAGTATTCGCAACATCAGTGGTGGGTTGATAGCCCACTCCCACTTCATTTGGAGTAGTATAAACCGATGGAGCATTCTCATCTATAGGTGAGGTGACCATATTGGAAATAACACCATCTGCCCCTTGTTTGTTCTTTACAAAAACAGCTGACTCTCCTGATGTGGAATCATCAATTAAAGATGGTTGAAAACCTGAGGGTAATCCACTAAGGTTGGAACCTTCCTTTGTAGCCAATGGTAAGTTGGAAGATGGTTCACTAATGGGAATGAACCTATTGTGAGAGTGATTTCCACTCTGGTGCAGATTCCTAGGTGGTTGATTGTCTCTAGTTTGTGAGGGCTGTCTCAGACTATTAGGCCTAATGTCCCTACTAGTTAGAGTGTTCCTCGGCCAAACAAAAACATGCTGTTCAGAAAAGTCTTTTAAATCTCGGTTGATTTTCTTCTTTTTGATGTTTAATAAATTATTCTCGTAGCCCTCTGGCGTTCTAACAAATCATGCATAAAAAGTTCTGTTGTACCTTCCCCCTTGATAGTGGCTAACTTTTCCTGGTTAATGCAGATTTTGTCTGTACTTTCTGCTTCAATGGGAAGAAAAAAGTCAATAAGCAACTGAATATAGGCCTGACTGGCATTCAGATTAATCTGTTGCCACTTCTGTAGGAGAGTAGGGTAAGTATTCCCATATGTAGGCATGTTTAGGATGACTATGCCCCTTACCAAACATGCTTCCATATGATGCCTCTGAGCTTGTAGCCGTTTTAGTCTATAAAGCTCATTTTCAATGTCTCTTTGTAGGGATTTAATTATTGCTTCATTAGCAGTGTTCTGTTCCGTGCTTTCTTCAAGCACTTCATCCTCAAAATTAATCAAGGGATTCAAATCACAGCTGATTAACTCCTTAAAGCGTCTGTTAAAGGAGTTAGGGTCACTGAACACTACTTTTTGGTTTCGGCTCCTTCCATATTTGTTATCTAACAGAAACCTCTTTGAAGTCCAAATCCCAGCAAAAAGTAAATGCAAGTAAACCAAAAGCCCAGGTTAGAAGAAACTGCAGATCTTCGCACTATCAAAAAATGTCTCTACATATTCCTAAGAAGGAAACGCCAAATGCTGATAATCTTATGAAATTGTAGTGCAAATACTCACAGAAACACGCACTAAATCAACGAGAAAACAATTCTGCTGTACCAAGAAACAAGTGTTCAAAGTTGTTCTAGTCTTGCAATCGAAGTAATGTTCAAAAAACCATTCGGTCAAGTAGTAAATCCACAGTTTCATCAGACAAACAGTAAAAACTGAGAGCAGGAAGTTTAAATACAGGATATCCTGCTCTTCAGCCAATGACAATGACTTTAGGAGGCGTGTTTCCTGCTATCATTAAATCACATATTAACTAAAAGTGACACAACCACTATGATGCATTTCAACAGGCCTACAAAATCACAAATTCTTTTCATAAAAACATTGCAGAATCAACGACACCTACTATAAACATATATATATCTAAAAGGACATAAAACATAACTAAAAAAAATATATATATATATATGTGTTTGTATAAAATTAGATATATACCTGGCCAAAACTGCAGGCTAATTCAAAAGTGCCTAGCTTCACCTGCTCCTACCGATATCATACAGCCTACAATACACAAGTAATTCTACTGCTAAACAACAGACAATAACCATCTACTAAAATCCTAACATTTTGTAATACAGCCTACTAAATACTGGCCCTGAATTTGTAAACACAGATATTAAAACTGGTTAAATTAAATTAATTTTTATTTTTATTATTTTTATTTTTGTTATTATTGATTTTTATCTTTATTATTGATTTTTATCTCAATATCAGCCTTAGAGGCATACACCAGGCTGATACGAGAAAGCTAGCTAAACTAAGCAAAACAGTTGCAGTTGCTGCTAATGATCAACAAATTCCTGGGCCCAAATGGCAGAAGAGCCTATAGATGAAAAAATGGTTCAAATAACCAAATATAGATAGATAAAGACCAACTATTTAAGCCTTCTGCCTTTAAGGTGAGGTTTTATAGATAAAACCTCATTTAGTCCCTTGCCTCTATGGGCCGCTAATCTGCAGATCCAACCTAGTTCTGCTTGTTCGGTTAGATTTATAATGTTACCCCCTCTCAAATTTGTGTCTAATACTTGAATAACCTGGTATAAAAAAGTATGGGAATCTCCTGCTGTCAACGTATGTTTGGCCAATGCGCTACAGTCCTGCTGTCTTCTTAGACAATACTCATGATCGTGTATGCGTTCACGAAGGGTTGTCATGGCGACCTTCGAGGAGGAACATGTAGTACATGAGCCTCTTATAGTTTTCTACAAGAGGTTTGTGGATGACCTCTTCTTTATTTGGAAGGGGTCAGTGAAAGAACTGGAGACGTTTTTTGGACGTTTGAATTCCTGTAACAGCTTCCTGAAATTTACTATGAAATTTTCAACAGATAGCATAGACTTCTTAGACACTACTGTTTTTAAAGTTGGAAATCAGATCAACACCAAAGTACACAGGAAACCATGCTATAAGCCAGCTTTCCTTCACAGAGAAAGTATGCATAGCTCACACATCTTTGGTAACATAATAAAGGGTCAAGCCATGCGTATTTCACGATTATCTACTTTACAGGGGGACTATATAACAGAGCTTAGAGACCTACGTGAAGGGTTAATTACAAGAGGCTACTCACACCATGAAATAAATCGAGTGTTTAGTGGAATGAATGAACTTCGAACTAATAGGGCTAAGCCCTATTTCTCACAGCCTCCTTTGCATGATGTTAATCCTCCTTTGAGTGTCACTAATCGTCCAGTGAGTATAGTTCTACCATTTGGACAAAAATTAACATTTGTTCAAGAAACTATTATGAGGAACTGGAATATTTTGACAGCTGACACCAAGGTGGCTAGCCTAGTTGGTGATGCTCCATCTTTCACATATAGTAATATGTGTAATTTCAAGCGACAGCTTTGTGGAGCTGTGAGAAGGCCCCCTAAACTAAGGTCTGGTTTGGA
>NC_056735.1:596377198-596437198 GCF_019279795.1 Protopterus annectens | reverse complement strand
CGAATGCTCTTATATCAATCTTAAAAAAATGAAACCACACAATGTCGAATGTACGTAACAGCAATTTTTTTCCCAGGGGAAAAAATCGCTGCTCCAAAAAAAAAAAAAAAATGTACAGACAAAATAGAGTGGGGTGCTATGCCCCCACACCCCCCAATATGGGGGGCTGTGCCCCCTCCCACACCCCAACTTAAATATGCCAACTCCCAGCACCACAGTGGAGGAAATGACAGAGTCCGTAGAATGGCCCAGTGATTTTTTTCCCCTGGAAAAAGAATCGCTGTTCTGGCCATTCGACAGTGTGTGTTTTTTTTTTAAGTTCGATACAAGAGCTTTTGCTGTTTTCAGCTATCACTCTTCTGATATAGACCCTTCATATATAAGTTTGAGAGACTTGCTTAACCTTTTTAAATTCCTTTTATAATCATGGAGTGGCCAAAACCTTTTTTTTTTTTTTTTTTTTTTATTATAGAGTTTGCCAATGTCAGTTTTAGTTTTTTTTTCTTTTGACTGCACTCAGAAACAGCACTTTCTAAGTTTATCAGAGCATGGCTTAAAATCAGTCCCTGATTTTGGGCCTTTGCCGCAGCCCCATTATGTTTGGCTCTATCTAGATTTTTCAGCTTAGAGCTTGATAAATATGAGACATTCAAACATAGCAAATGCCAATCTAGATAACATCAAGTTGGCACTGCTGAATGCCAGAAGCCTAACAAAATTTCTTCACCTAAGGCCTTCCTTAACTTCAAAGACATCACCATTGAGTAAATACTGAAACCTGTTTCCATTGTAGTGACATAATTCCCTGCATTTCAGAATACAATTCCTTAGATGCCCAGGAATTGCTGGGAGCATCAACATTTATTTTGCAACCCTATTGTCTCTCATCAGATTTTACATGGTACGATTTTGGAACTGGTTGATGTCCTAGTCACAATAAATATAACTATTTACTACATAATAGTCAATTATAGTTTGCCATCTATGATATATTTAGAGGATGCAGAATATCATAACTAGTTAGAAAAGTTAACTATCCAACCAATTGCAATTCTTATGGATGATTTCAACTATTTGCAGAAAATAATTCCCATAGATTTCTAGACTTTGTAAATGCCAATATACTTGACAAAATGTCCCTCTATCCACAAGAGGTGTTAATTGTCTTGATCTTATCCTCACCAGCATTTTCCCAACTGCACCACTTGACTTGCTACCCACTTTTTCATCATATCAGGCCTTTTTGCTGCAATTTCATTATGAAAACCTTCTGGGTAGACTCTACATTAAGGGTTTACTCCAAAATATTATTTACCATTTACTGACCTTATTGATAATCATAAATGCTATAGCTCCCCAGCAAACCTTGTAATTGAGACTGCTGCCTACTGCACTAGATTGTATTCCCTCCTGGATAGACACATTAAGACACCCATACCAAACCAGTTTAAGTATTATAGCAAGTTTAGAATGATGAAGTGGCCACAAACTTCACTTCCTTTATGTGTGCTAACCTAATTATAATTTTGCTGTTGCTAACTTCAAAAATATACACTACCTTACCAAAAAAAAAAAAAAATAACAAAAAAAACCTTCTGTAAGAACCATTGCAAAAGACACACACACTTTTCACATACAGCCAAAAAAATACACAAAGTATGTGAAGGCTGCCAGCCTAGCTAGATAGGATTTTGTAGGTAATTATGTCATTTGTAAATATTAATGTAAGCCACGTACTTGTTCTCTTAAATGTAAGAAAATTATGGTAAATGTTGAACTTCAAAAATGTAACCACATTGCACACTGCTGGTGGAAAGCTGATAAGTCAAACATTGTATAATTGTTTGATTTCAAAACTCAGAGCCGAGATGTCTGAATGAAGGAATTCTTCCTATTGTTTTGAGACTAGAGTTAATGGCTAGCATTTACATGTATAATGTCTTTTATTGCTCTGGCTTACTAACCAGCTACAAGATCAAAAGGGCTGTTGCACTCTGAGTTTCTGTTGGCCTGGGAAATAGAGAATAATGATGTAATCTGAAATAAGTCATTGGTACTGTTTTATCAATTTAAGGACAGAGAGAGAGAGAGAGAGAGAGAGAATCAGAGTATTTTGTATTGGTTTTCAGAACTGACATCACCAGCACTGTCTTTCTCTATATGTAAGTTTATTTTAGAACTGTGTTTGCTCTTAGATATAAATAGGAAATAGGAAGTCTAGTCTAGCTGTTTTTGTACTGATATCAGAACTTTTCTACTGTATTGTTTTAAGCATTTCTCTGTGATCTCTTAACTCTTGACTAGCACTGTGTAGTAAGAAGTATTATCTTGTGTTCATATTATTTATTATTAAATATTTTTAAAACTTTCAACTGTGGCTGTTTTATGTAGAGATAATTTTAGCTCTAGAGTACATTGCATGTATATAATGATACTGTCCAAGCCACTCCAAATAAGTCTTGATGTTTGCCACACTTTTTGGATAATAATATTGCACAGTAATAATTGGACACCCTTTGATAAGGTCCTTATTAATAGCTGATATTAGTGTTTCATGGCAAGTGATACTACTGTATAGTCTGGGCAGAAGAGGCATAGCTGGAGAACCTGTGCCAGCCTTAAATATGAATGTCTGTGTGTTTGTATATAAATCATATCTCAAAGTGTGTGTCTGTAAGCTACTTGGGCAGGGACATTAAGCACTGGTTGGACAGAGAGGGTGCTGGAGGTTTTAGCTTGGCCACCAGGCTGAGATATGGACCCTATAGCTGTGCCAGTGGGGACTTTTATTGGGGATCTGGAGAGAAAGGGAGAAACCAGCCCCAGACTGACTGTGATCTCTATATGCTCTTAAGGGAAATTGTACTTTACTGTGAGTATGTTTGTTATCTTTCCCAATGTGGATGCCCCTCACTAGTGTTAGTGGTGTGGACTGAGGATCCTTGATTGCTGGGACAGAGCATGGGCATCACATATTAATTGTTTGGCAGTGTGGGGATATCCACACCACATATTATTTGGTTGGCAATTGGCTGGTAGTGGTGTGGATAGTGAATTCCTGTAGCTTGTGTACAGTGATCACTGAAGGTGTTTTTGTACTCTAAATCAGCCATGCAGTGAATATTCAGAGTTCAGATCTCAATTGTATTATTACTTTTATGGACTTAGTCAGGGAGAGCAGGCAAGCATGTCAGCAGCGGAGTATGGAAAGCTGACAAGGAGCCAGTTGACTGAGATGTGCCAGGCTAAAGGACTGGTGCAGGGAAACCTGACTAAGGCAGACGTGGCTGCAGCATTGGTCACAGCAGCATCAGAAAACAGCAACCAGGAAGATGATCAGACTGACTGTGGAGATGTTCAACACTTAAGGAATGGACAGCTCACCCTTTGTGCAGAGGACTTAAAAATCCATCTGGAGCTAAAGACACTTGAGTTGGAGGCCAGACATTTGGAAACGAAAGCTGTGGAAAAGGAGAGACAGAGGCAGCATGAAAAGGAGATGCTGACTCTTCACCAGAGTCATGGAGGTAATGGAGAAGGGAGTAACCAGACCCCAGAAGCACAAAACATCATTAAATATCTTCCGCAGTTTACAGAGGGGACAATTTTGATAGCTGTCTTCATGTTTGAGAAGTATGTAAACAGTATGATGTTGACCAAAGGCTCTGGGTATGGTTCCTGATCCCCTTACTCCATGGTAAAGCTGTAACTATTTTGTCCAAAATGTCTGACACTGACTGTTTTGATTATACTGCTGTTAAGAATTGCTTGTTAGAATTTTTTAAGCTAACACCTGAAACTTATACGAATAAGTTTTGTGAGCATAGACGCAAGGCAGATGAAGGTGTGTGTGAATATGTTGCTGAACAGAGCACTTATTTTCATAAGTGGGTGCATGGATGTCAGGTCACCACTTTTGAAGGGCTGGCAGACCTTTTGGAGAGGGAACAAGCCCTTAGCACTTTTCCTGAGGACATGAGGATCTGGTTAGCTGATAGACAATGTGATAATTCAGAGGAGTTGGGAAAGAAGGGAGACCTATACCTAGCAAGCAGGTCATCCCTGCACAGGAAAGGGACCCCAGTACTACTCATGGGTCTAAAGGAACCCATGATGGGGAGCACGTGATTGGGTGCTTCTACAATTTCTTTGATAACTGAAGGTTCGAAACTACCAACCTACTATAAAATATTGAATGACAGACTTGTCTGCGTTAATGATTGATGAAGGGGTGATCGTTTTGTTTATACTTATGATTGTATAATTTCACAATATGGTTTTTGGAAGTATAAAGTTTTCTATTTAGGTATAGGCTTATGAGTATATGGGACCAATTGGATATATATATATATATATATATATATATATATATATGTGTGTGTGTGTGTGTGGGTTTCAAATTATTGTGTGTGTGTGTGTGTGTGTGTGTGTGTGTATGGTTGTAAGATGAAGTAGTCTGATAAGTCTCCAACCCACTGCCCTACTTTATAACTCCTGATGTCACTCCCCTTATCAGCACCAATGGCCAGTTTTCAGCCCAGTAAGCTCTGTAGCATGTGTGATAACTGTGTAACACTATAGTACAAATAACCAGATAGGCAGGGGTTCTACCCTTAGATCTGGCAAATGTTTGTGTTGGTGTATAAGTGTGTGCGTAAGTTTGTAGAAAGAAGTGATACGTTTCCCACCCACTACCCAACTTTATCAGTCCTGCTGATGTCATTCCCTTTATCAGCACCTTTGGCCAGTTGTTACTCAGTAAGCTCAATAGTGTGGGCAATATCTGTGTAACACTATAGTACAAATAACTTGGTAGGTAGGGGTTCTGCTCTCAGATCTGGAAAATGTGTGTGTGTGTGTGTGTGTGTGTGTGTGTGTGTGTGTGTGTGTGTGTGTGTGTGTGTGTGTGTGTGTGTAAGTGTGTGTAAGTGTGTATGTTTGTAGGAAGAAGTATCTTGATAAGTTTCCCACCCAATGCCCTACTTTAACTGTCATGCTGATGTCATTCTCCTTATAGTTTCATAGATGTGTACTAGGTTAATGGCCCTGGAGCCTTTTCAAGCCTAACCATAGAAGTGCCCTGCCATTGTGCCACCCGACATTAGTTCCCAGTGCCTTTATCAAGTAGAGCCACTGGAGTGATCCCTGGGGTGAACTTTCTATTACCCATCCATTCATTAAGATTTCTCTGGAACAGGGTCAGCTAGGTGCTCTGCTTGACATGTGTGGGAAGTCTATTCCAGGGCATGTGCAGTCTGTGGGTGAGGAACCTGTCCCTCCAGCATGTTGTGCCGATTGAGGTAATGAGGTTGAGGTCTCTGCAATGTGTGGTGTGGAGGGATTGAGATGCCTTTAGATAAAGCATTTCTAAAAGATCTGAGTCAGACATGGCTTTGTAAGTCAAGCAGAGATCGTCTGTACATAGGTGATATGCAACAGAGAATAGCTGGATTATTTTGAGTTTCTGTGTTGGACATGTGTTTAATGCCTATTATCCTCTTTATGAGGTACTTCTGTGGCCTCTCCAACTGTTGCAGGTGTCTAGTGAGGTACATGGCAAATGGGTTATTATACCTGATGATTGGCCTAGTGAGGGAAGAGTACACAGACACTATGACCTCTTTCTTCCTGGATGCAAAAACCTTGGTAATGAGATGTGTCACATAGAAGGAATTCCTGACCACAGTGGGAATGTGATGGTTGACGGAGAGGTTGCTGTCAACCTGTGTTGCCAGATCTCTTGTAACACCTAAAGTGTTCAGTGGGCTCCCATTGATGTGGTACTTAGTGGGAACTGAGTTTTTACGAAAGGGGATGAAGATGCATTTTGTGGTGTTAAGCTTCAGGCCATGGTTTCCACACCAGTCATTGATGTCAGTGAGACCTTTCTGTAGGAAGTCTGCATCACTTGTGGAGTTAATAATGGCTCCCAGCTTGCAGTCATCTGTTAACCTGGTCAGCTTAAGTTCCTGTGTGTTAGCCTGGACTACTGAGAAATAGATGCTGAACAGGACAGTACCCAGGAGTGATCCCTGTGGGACTCCACTCATGACTGGTTGGCAGTCTGACTTGGAGTTTGCTACTTTTACACTGTGTGTTCTATCTGCGAGCCAATTTGCAACCCACCTAGTGATATATATGGGTTGATGCCTACTTTGGTGGGTTCATCAATAATTCCTGACTGAGGAATGGTATCAAAAGCCATGGCTAGATTGATGTAGGATTTATGCAATCCTTATCATCATACACAGCCCTGGTGACTGATTTGAAGAAGTCAACCAGGTTGAGCAGGCTTGATCTCCTTTTCACAAAGACAAACTGTGTGAGGTCCAGAGTTAGGACATTACCTATATCTTTGTCGATCAGGTCCCTGATAATGCACTCCATAGCTGAACATATCAGACTCATTAGGCTAATGGGCTGATAATTCCTAGGGTCTGTAGTCACTACCCCTTTATGGAGAGGGATGACTGTAGCAGCATGCCATTTTGGAGGGACAAAGCCTGAGGTGAGGCTGTGGCTGAACATGGCACACAGATGTGGTGCCAGGTATCTTTGTAGTTCATGTAGAACACAGCCAGGGATATTTTTGGGTCTCATGGAAGCTGTATTCTTGTCCGTTGACAATTCAAGTTTAACCTGGCTGCAGTAGTCCTGGGTGCCTCACATTCTGATTGCTCCCTTGGGGGGGAGGGTAAATCTGGCACTAAATGCGTTGGCAAGAATGTTGGCAATATAGGTTGGCTCAGTATAGGAGGTAACATTGTGCAGTATCTCAGAGCACTTCTGGGTATTGCCATGGAGGTTCTTGATATAACTATCAAAGGCTTTGTGATTGTTGTCAGTGTCTGCTGCAATTCTGCCATCATAGCTGGCTTTAGATAATTTCATGAGGGATCTCAAGTTGTTGTTGAAGCTAATAAGGGAGTTTTACCACTCTTGGGACTCCAGCTTTTTCTGCAACAGTTTCTTCCTTCTGTTGTACAGGTTATTAATGGCAGGGGACCACCAGATTGGCCTCCAGTGGTTGGAGGAGAGTGTCATGGTTCTTTTGGGTATGGCTAGTTCTATGCATATATGTACATGTTTGTACAGTGCATTTGTGTATGGTTCGGCAGTCATGAAGCTATTTTCCAATGGTAAGGGTGCTGTGAAGTTAGCCATCTCTGTTTTTAGGAGTCCAATGTCAGGTTTGGAGAAGTTTTTCAAGATGGTTACCTTTTCAGGGTGTGTGGGTGAGATGTGGATTTCCATGGTGATTACTTTGTCATTGGATCTAACCATGTAAGGATTGACTACTGTTACCAAGCAATGGTCCCATGTTAGTAATCAACACAGGTCAAGGATGTTGCTTCCTTTATTGGGGGTCAGAATGAGCTGGTCCAGGCCATTGGAACTAATGAATTCCAGGAAGCATTGGGTCAGTGTATTGGTGCTTGACTACTTTTCCCAGTTGGTGGAGGAGTAGTTGAAGTCTCCTAGTATGAGAGTGTTGGGTTGGACCTTGATATATTCCAGGGAATTGAGGAATGTGGATTGACAGTCTAGGGACATGGATGGGGACCTATAGCAGGCTATGACCTGAATTGCACTATTACCCATTGTCACTTGTACCTGAAGTACCTCAGATGCATTATGCTTGGATACTAGTCTGGAGGTGTGAATACCTTTTATGAATATGGAGACACCACCACCTTTGCAGCTGTGGTCCATGTTTTGGGGCTGATAGGTGTGGAATGATTTATAGCCTGGTAGTGCAGGGGTGCTGTCTGCTGCTGTAAACCAAGTCTCCATTACAGCACAAATGTCAATGTTCTCCATTTTGAGGAGTGCTTCGAGTGACTGGATCTTGAGATTTAGATGTCTACTGTTGAGCAGCATGACCCTCAGATTGGATTTATTTATAGCTGTTATGGTGGTAATTTGATTTGGAACACTGCCTAAAAAGGCATTATAGGGGTGGCAAGACACTTAACCAGTACCTGGAAACCCAGCGGTGATAGATGCAGGCCATCTCTGACAAGCCATTCTGGTCTGTCAATCATGTCATCCCAAACATACAGATACTGGATCCCCTGAGAATGACACCAGACATTTAAGCCAATTGTTGAAGTCAATCATTTGTTGTTCGTACTTTGGTATCATTCTGAGTGACAGTAGTAAACTGCTCATGGTTATTGTTATACCTGCCTGACCCACATAATCTGAGAGCTCTACTATGTCTCTTTTCATATAGTCCAGGGAGGTGCATCTCAGGTCATTCACACCCACATGGACAATGACAGACTGATACTTGTAGTTGCTGTGGACTGACCTGACTGGGTGTGTTATGTATTGGAGTCTGACACCTGATAGACAGCTGACTGTTACCTTCTCCATGTTCAACTTAGTGAGTGGGACATCTGTGTGTGTCACTGTTGAGTCACTTATGATTACTGTATTGGGCAAGGTGGTTAGCCTTAGGGGCTTAGGTTGAAAAGCACACTGTGTAAGTGAGATATGTGTCCTGTGGTTTGTGCTGTGTTGTGGTGGTCGAGTGGGTGCCTGTCTTAGTGGTCTCTGCTATTTGGGTAAATGTCTATCTAGTGCCTCTGTGAAGGTGGGTGTGTGTTTTTTGTTTGTATGTCAGAGCTGTGATAGTGGGTGTTCTGGATGGGGTATGTGTTCCATGTGGTGTGCTGCTAGTGTTGACCCTTCTCTTTACCAGCTAGTCCAGTCTTTGCTGGAGAGTGCATATCTTCCAATTTGGAGAGATAGGGGTATCTCTATCAAGGCTGAGTGTTGTGAGTTTAGAGGAGAGGATTGTCTGTGTACATGAGGAAGTTGAAACAGTGCCACAGAATGCCCAAGTGCACTGGGTTTATGGGGAAAACCACAGAGAACTGCACTTTAATCATGCCAGGAGGGGTGGTCATAACTACTAAGTACTGGAGCTAATTCTGTGAGGAACGACTACTGCTGTTGGCTCTCAGGTGTGCTAGAATAATTGATACAAAAACCTGTTGAACTGCAAAACTATTAGGCTATTTGAAGTGCAACAGAGAAAGAACTAGCAAGATCTAAGGGAAAAACTGAAGGCAGACTTTCTGGCATCTGTAATAGTTTACCTCAACTATGCAGTTATCTGCACCTTTGGTCAGTTGTCAGTTCAGTAAGCTCTGTAGTGCATGTGGTGACTGTGTAATACTATAGTACAAATAACGATAGGCAGGGGTTCTACTCTCAGATGTATATGTATATATATATATATATATATATATATATATATATATATATATATATGTGTGTGTGTGTGTGTGTGTGTGTGTGTGTGTGTGTGTGTGTGTGTGTATCATATACTGTGTGGGTTATACCATTTGGAGTTGTGTACCACCCTGCACACCTCCCATCACCCTAGGCATACTGATGCCATTCACCTTAGATGTACATTGGAACTAGATTAAATCATATAAGCTCCATGGTGCATGTGATAACTGTGTAACACTGTAGTAGTAGTAACTAGATAGGTAGGGGTTCTAATCTCATTATTGGCACTGTGTGTGTGTGTGTGTGTGTGTGTGTGTGTGTGTGTGTGTGTGTGTGTGTGTGTGTGTGTGTGTGTGTGTGTTTGGGTGAAGATCATATCCTGTTTGGCTGATACCATTTTGATGTGTGTACCATCCAGTCCTGTTTACCACCCTCAATGGCATTACTTTATATAGCATGGTAACAGCATCTGCCTCACATGCAGCATGTTAAAACATTGTGCATGCCATACCAGTCCTCTGTACAGATGTCTATGGAATATCCAGATGTTTGCAACCTATATTTGGTATGTGTCCCTTAAAAATGCCCATGTATGTTATATTCTTGCCAAATTGGCAAAAGTGAGTGTATTGACACACATGCCAACATCAGGTATCATACCTGACTAAAACATTATGCTGATACAACATCTGCTACCATATCACTTGTCCAGGCTTGTAGGAGCAATACATAACTGCAGATGCTATTTCTGGTGGGTTATCTCACCATCCATGAAAGCATTCAGAACATTACATGTTGTAAGAGGTAGTGTGTTATGTCCCATGCATATAATCTATGTGGGGCATGTCATGTGTATTTAGTACTACAGTGCATCAAAGTGGATATGTAGGTTTACTAATCTGGCTATTGCCAACTGTCTTTGTGTTACTGTATGCACATCCCACGTGTCAGTCCTTACTGTGTGTATGCAAAGGATATGCCCTTTTGTCTCCCTGTTCCACCCTGTGAACTCAGGAATACATACCACAAACCTATCATACACAGTATCATGCATGCCCTCACCAACTGCATCAGGGTTGAGTGTATGGGAAAGAAATGGCAGGGCCAACAGGTGTTGATAGGTGAATCTGTTGCAGTTAATGTAATGGCTATTCCTGTGATGGACCTGCTGATAGCACTGCAGTAACCTGTTCTGTATGTATGAGCCTGTGGTACTACACAACACTAAGGTGACATGTCTGAAGGCTGTCTGTGACAAGGGGCATGTATGCAAGGTCACACTGTCTGACAACAGTGTCCCTCACACACTGTTGCATGCATACACACCTGGTACATGTACGTATAATGCTGTACCTTGCCTATGGCATGCTTATTGTATTCCCACCCTGCCATACTCCCCCTTGGGAATTTCTGCAGGGGCACAGCCTGAAGACACACAGACATCTGGAACACAAACAGAATACAGCATGCCAGACTACATTCAGTCAGTGGTACTGACAGCAATAATGCATCCTGGCTAATAAGGTACAAACACCTTTATGCGTATCCATAACAAATGTAGGCTGGCAGCACCTTACACAGTATTACATAGCTACACTGTACTATATTCACCCTGTGCATCAGACCCATATTAGCATGTCCCTGCATCGATGTTATGGATGACAGGGATGTGGCACAGGTATCATCATATGCACAGGGTGTGGGTTTGCCAGAGGCCTAGGCTGGGCCATATGGTTGACATCATGTTTGTGTGTTTGGAGGGGCATCCAATAGATGTGCTGTGCAGCGGTGCTGTGTGTGTCTGGAGGTGACCTGCCTATGATACAGATGTATGTATGTATGCACACAGCCATGCCATGTGGCTGCCCTACACAGGGATATGTTGGACAGCTGTGGACCATACATGGCAGGGTGTCAAGTTCACCATCTCCGGCCATGGATACAGGAACTGGTCTTGCCAGGGGTATCATGATCTCAGTATTTTGATATGTGGCCTCAACAAGGTCATGTATGTTGCCACGTAAATCAGGAAGAGTTGCATCCACCACCCTGAATATTTATCTGGTGTGGCATTCACTACATGCCTGTGCATCCATGACAGCTCAAAACATGCATCTGGTGACACCTACTTTGGCACTTGTGACAGCGGCCTGATAAGCAGCAGTCCTCTTACCAGCACCCCTGTCCATCTGCCTGTGTGGGACCTCACCTGCACTCTATGGCCAGTGTTTACACTCACACCTGCCATAGTCACCACACTAGCCTGTTCCATGCCACCACCTGCCAACTGCCCATCATCTGTGGCCACTGGTGACGGGGTATGTGTGGGCATTGTTTATGTGTGCGGGGATAGTGTGGACAACAGTGGGATGCCAACCAATGCCACAGATAGAGCCCCTGACAACCCCACCTGTACCTCACTATTCCTATCATCATTGTCAGAGACTGCAGAGACAATGCCATCAGTTTCCAAGTGGGAGGGACCCCAAACCCTTCACCACCTGTGAGGGGAAGACAAAATATGTACATTAATACCTGCACTTTGAGGTTGGCTGGTACACATGCAGATGAACACTCACACACACACACACACACACACACACACACACACACACACACACACACACACACACACACACACACACACACACACACACACGCACACACACTTACAGGAGAGGTGCCACAAATATGTTACACAGACCTCACATTACCCAAATGGTGACATGCATGACACAGGGCCCTCAACATCATACATTGTAGCCAGTTTTACTACATGTAAATAACATTATAGAGCTCTGGGGTACATGAGTAGTGTTAGTAGGTGATGGCCCTTCCCCATTTATAAACATATCATCGATAAAATGAGTAGACCAAATTAATTTATCTAAATAGGATTCTAAACACAAAAATGCATTATGCTCGCATTCTACTAAGGCTAGATTGGCGTAGCATGGTAGCATAATGCATTTTTGTCTTTAGAATCCTATTTAGACAAATTAATTTGGTATACTCGTTTTATTGATGATATTTTTTCCTGTGGAAAGGGACTAACAATGATCTTGATTCATTTATAGAATATCTTGGTAGTGCCACCACCTTTTTTAAATTTACCAGTAAAATTTCTGAGAATGAGATAGACTTTCTTGATGTGAAAATTAAAAAGTCTGACCTGATAGGAATTCAAGCCAGTATCTATAGAAACCCCACCAGAAGGAATGCATTACTGCATAACAGCAGCATGTACCCACAATTTGTAAAAAATAACATAGTGAGAGCACAAATATTGAGACTTATGAGATTACATAATGAAGATGCATCACTGGCTTTGGTAAATCTTAAAAGTGAATTTTTAGAGAGAGGCTATTCTAGTAAGATGTTTGATAAACAGGTTCTTGAGCTTATTAAAATTAGGGATACTAAAGGGAAATCTTATTTCTCTGAGAAGGCAGTAACATCAGATACTTCAGAGAAAAATGTCAATAGACTTAGATTTCCCATAACATACAGTAGCACTATTGGTGATTTTTGTGATATATTTAATAGAAATTGGAATATTTTAAGTACAGCCAAAGATCTTGAAGGTTTAATGGACAGTAGACCACATTTTGTCTTCAAGAATAAAAAATCCCTGAAGCATCAGCTATGTTATAACACCAATACAAGGAAGAATAGTGATTTGTCCCAGAGAAAAGGCACCTATGCATGTAGAAATTGCTCAGCCTGTAAATATATATATTCTTGTTCTGTATTCATTCACCCTAGGTTAGGCTTTGAAATATATGCCAAACATTATGCAGATTGCAGAACTAAGAATATTGTTTATTTTGCATTTTGCATAGTTTGCCAGGCTTATTATATTGGTAAAACCAACCACGTTGAAAGAATGAATACAAGAGCATTACAGGGGCATTTTAAATAAAAAAGAGACAAATGTCCTGGCAAAACATGTAGAGGTAGTTGATAACACACATTTCTTTAAATGTTTTGTGTTAGAAACTTTACAGGAAGGAATGAGAGGTGGTGACTTGATTAACAGAACAGAAACAGCTGAACAGAGGTGGATTCTAAAATTAAATGCATATAAGTTTCCAGGAATCAATGAAACAGTTTCCTTGAAGCCATTTGTAAGGAATAGAGCTCTTAAACATTGATTATATCAAGATGTTTTATTATATTTTTATACCTACTTGATATAGTTTTTAAAGAATTTTTTAATCACATATTTATTGTATTATAGGTTTGTTGATTAATTGATTAATTGCTATATATGCTTTGATATTTAAATAGGAGTCAACTTGTTGTTTTATTCAGTCTGATGAAGCAGTTCTAGAGACTGTGAAAGTGCTTACTGTTTGTTGAAGTATTAAAATGATTTCTACAGAATTACAGACGTGGTGGAGTGGCTCATTTATTTGTTTTTTTTCTGAAACATTTTGTACCTATTTTGAGTCTTAAAAATAGGGTTGGACAAGAAATTTGGTAGAACTGGTCAAAGCAGAAAGGGAAATTAATCATACATTTAAATGAAGATCCAGGGAACATTGTAACTGACACCAAAAAGGCAATCTTACCCTGTCGATCTAGTTTTTTAACAACTTTTTCTAAGGATGCATTCCATGTTAGAAATATTTTAATAAAGAACTGAAATTTGCTAAGTAATGAAAAAATATTAGGGATCTATTAGGAGAAAAACCCATATGTGTATATAGGAAGGGATCTTCAATAAAAAACTAACTTGAGCAGATGAAATACAAGAAAAATGAAGGGTATATGTTTAAATGTGGAATATGTAAATTTTGTCCTAACATTTTAGAGACCAATGGCCTAGAAATAAATGAGGTGAAAATAATAATTAGGGAAAGACTCTTGTTGTACTAGTGAAAGGTTGGTCTATTGTGCAGTGTGTAACAATTACCCATGTTTTTTACGTGGGCAAAACTGAACTGAGACTGAAAAACAGGATAGGAGAACATTTAAGAAATATAAGGGACGGTTGTGAATTTAATACTTTGACAAAGCACATATCAGCCTATCCCATGTACCAGTTTACATTTATAGTTCCGGAATCATTAAAACTGCCTGACAGGGGGGAGCTTGGCCATATCTTTTAGAGAAATTAGAGCTTATGTGGCAATTGCATTTGAATGCCTTATACTGGACAGGGTTAAATGATAGTGTGTCTATCAGTAGTTTACTTAAACTGAAGGCACTAAAAAGATGATGTCAACAAACTAATTTTCCTGCTGTGCATTTAATTTAATTTTTACACTTATTCTAACACATTGGGTGGATGAAGTATATTATGAAAGCATTATAAAGGATAGGAAGGTGAAAAAGATTATGTGTGCAAATTTAAATATATATATAATTTTTTGACACATTCTTTATGTAAAAAAAAAATTTCTGATTAGGAATTGTAGGAATTTTGAACATTTACCATTTTTATGTTTTTGGGTGGCCACAGTGGTGCAGCAGTTAGCATTGCCGCCTCACAGCAAGAGGTTCTCAGGTTCAATTCTCAGCTGGGGTGCCTTCTGTGAGGAGTCTGCATGTCCTCCCTGTGGTCGCATGGGTTTCCTCCAGGTGTTCCGGTTTCCTCCCACATCCCAAAGACATGCTGTAGGTGGATTGGACACTCTAAATTGGCCGTGTGTGTGTGTGTGTGTGTGTGTGTGTGTGTGTGTGTGTGTGTGTGTGTGTGTGTGTGTGTGTGTGTGTGTGCCTTCTGTGGAAGGTTGGGTGCCGGGCTGACAACTTGACACCATAAAGCTCCACTGCCAATCATGAGAAGACAGGTGATCTGCTGTGGCAACCCCTAACTGGGAAAAAGAAGACCATTTTTATATTTTTATATTTCTATAATGTTGTAAATGACCATTAAATCTGAGCATATATAAATGTATTTAGCAAGTCTTTATGTAGGGCTTGCATGGGTTTTAATGCGGGCACTTTAAGAATAGTAGGATGCAAGGTCATTATTTTAAAAGTGATTTAAACTGTTGAGTCAGGAAATATTGTAAGTCTGATGAAGTTTCTATAAAGTGAAGTTTGGGATGAAAACACTTATTTGTTTTAATAAAAGTTGTGTGATCTGTTTCTGCATTCGCTTTTCTTTGGATTTGAGTTTTGCAGTTTGAAGTCATTGTTATGAGATTTGAAACAGTTGCAATACAAACAAAACACATGCATAAATGGAACAACAGTAGGCATCATAGTGGCATGCAGGTTACATTGACAGCAACAGGCCACCAATGATACTATTTGAACAGGGAACACTAATAATCAAATGATTCAATATTTGTAGAACAATAAGACACATGTCCCAACAGTAGTTTTGGAGAAAAACATACTTGTTGATTATGTGTATGAATTATTGGTGCAGATAAGGTGGGGGAGAGATAGAGATATCAATTAATAACTGTATAGGCTTCGATTGTTCACAACTGTACTGATCATTACTCTACTCATTATCTCCAGGTATGACCTCACTTTACATCTATTTATGGCCTGGAGTTGGGCAGTGGAATGTTTGTACACAGTGAATTACTGAAGCCTTCTTAAAACTAATACATACATTTATGTACCTGGCAGACCTGTGGAGGGAAAATCTGTTAACACTACCTGACTGTTTTTACACATTATCACATATTCATGGTTACATATGTGACACTGACAGGGGTGCCCTGCACTAATGCTGTGTGTGTGTGTGTGTGTGTGTGTGTGTGTGTGTGTGTGTGTGTGTGTGTGTGTGTGTGTGTGTGTCTGTGTGTGTGTGTGTGTGTGTGTGTGTGTGTGTGTGTCTGTGTGTGTGTGTGTCTGTGTGTGTGTGCTACTGCCATATTCCACCTGGATTTCTATCTGTCACCCTGGGTATTGACAGTAGTGAACACTAGCCATGACAGCATGAAACTTCAGGGACATTTATTGGGAGAAACCATTTGGTGTATGTACTTATCTTGCTGTCATTTACATCCTTGGGATTGAACAGTGGAGGTGTTGTACACAGTGTATTAGTACAGTCTTCTTAAAGCTAATAAAAACATTTCCTTACCTGGCAGACCTGTGGAGTAAATTTCTGTTAACACTACCTGACTGTTTCTACACATATTCACATATTCAAGGTTACATATGTGACACTGACAGGGGTGCCCTGCACTTATGCTGTGTGTGTCTGTTACTGCCATACTCCACCTTGATTTCTATCTGTTACCTTGGGTATTGGCAGCGGTGAACACTAGCTGTGACAGCGTGGCACTTGTGGTCGACATTTATCGTGAGAAACCGCTTGGTGTATATACTTATATTGCTGTCATTTGCAGCTTTGGGGTTGGACAGTGGAGGTGTTTTACACAGTGTATTAGTACAGCCTTCTTACAGATAATAGAAACATTTCCTTACCTGGCAGACCTGTGGAGGAAATTTCTGTTAACACTACCTGACTGTTTCTACACATATTCACATATTCTTGGGTGAAATTATGCATTGGCTTACTACCACCCCCAGGATTCAAACCGTGCCTGTTTATGCAAAAAGGTACAACAAGGTTGTGTTTCAACACAATGAGCTATTGAGGAACTGATGTTTCGCACTTGACTGTTTTCTGCCTAATACTCTCTTGGTTAGACAATCTGACCTTGTAATTCTGACATTCATGCATGGTAGATAGTTCTTGTACTGTGTATTAATACTTTGACATATTACTGGAAAGCAATGGTTAACACAATGCACTGCTGTAGGGGATACAGTATAATAGTTTACGAATTACTATTCAGGGATCAGATCTTGGTGCATGGAACACTTTAAATAGTCGATCTCCTGTTTTGCAGCTTCACATTCTTTGTCAGATGTGCCTTAATCAATTCAGGCTGTCAGAGCCATGGTTGCTTTGCAAAACCTGTACACATTTAGATTCATACCACCATATACCAAAGTAAACACAACAGTCTAGGATTTTTAGTTTTATTGAAGGGTACTGGCACTTTTATTGATAGATATCCTGCACATGAGTATTGCTCTGCTAATGTCTCATTTATTCATTACACATAGTACATATTTAAACCTACTGGCAGTTGACATTCTACTCCTTTCTATTTATTTGCCCTGAATACTGCATCCTAGATTTGTACTCACCAGCCTCCCGGCGCAGTCTTAGTAACCTGTTGACATGAATGCTTATGTTCACAGCCCTCTCATCTGCAGCTGTACATGAGATAAAGAAACATTTATGCATACCTATCAATCACATATGCAGGCTGGACTTTGGTAAACACTAACTGATACTGATACTTACACACTTCTGGGACATTCTGTGCCCATGCGTCTTTGGTCCACTGGACCAAGAGCTCCCTCTTCCTACACTTGAGGGCAGAAAAATGGTGCCAGACCTGCTCATCAGTTCAAGGGATGCCAGTAGCACTGGTGAGATCACGTGTGAGATTGTCCCAGGCCTCCATTTTGTATTGGGAACCTTGGTACTGGCCCTGCAACATCCTCTCCTCATTGTCTTTCACTAAAAGTCCAACCATGACCCTGGACTCCTGAATGCCCCAACATTCCACCCGAAAGTGCAAACCCTCTCCTACACCAGCCATAGTGCCTGCACAGATGAACTACAACAGGTTTTGGCTATATTTCCAACTGCTAGATAAAATAGTGCCAAATTCCTGCCCTTTGCCATCATTGTACCATTTGAATATGCTGAGCTAAGCTAAGTGATGCGCAAACATGCTTAGCTAAGCTTGGCAGTGTTTAAAGGGATAGATATTGAGCACTGCTTACCAATGCGCAAATCTATTTAGCGGGGCTACTTATTGCTTAGCATTTACATTTAAGCAATGCTTACACCAGCTTAGCATAGCTGAGCACTATTTAGCATTGCTCACATTTCATTTTGTGAAATATCAGGATTGTGGGATTGATTCATCATTACTGATATATTATAATTTTATGTTTTCCTTCCATGGCATCCCCCTATGAGCTTTCATTAAATTATATTCTTGTGTGACTATACTGTATGGGGCACTTGTGTTTATATGGGGCTTTCACATCTTTTCTAGACTGACATCTCACTTTTGGACCTGCTACACTACACTGGTTGACAAAAAAACAGTTGCTACATAACTTAAGTTTACAAAAATAATTTTTACATTACTTTCCCATAGAAAAAATAATTTGTCTGTCTTGGTACTCGAACTGTGAATACCTGCATGTAAAGCCACGACTCTAACCACTACACTGTCTTGGAAGTTGTATTCGGATATTTGCGTTTATCACCTAGAGAATGTTTAGGCTATGCTAAGCGGATGATGATAATGTGCACACCCGCTTAGCTATGCTCAAACATTCCTTAGGCTAGAAAAAAAAAAAAAATATATATATATATATATATATATATATATATATATATATATATAATTTTTATATTAATATGTTATATAAGTGAGTCTTGTGGTGTTCTGACAACTCATTGAAAACTGCAATCATGAACTAATGGCATTCATTTGGCTTTCAGGCTTCTATCCTTCAGGGACTCCTGCTTATACATCCTGTTTTCTATCAGCTTTCTAAGTGTGTGGGGGCAATTTTTCAGGCATGTCCCTAATTTATTATTTATTCCCCCCATCAATTGTGCCTTTGTCAACATGCACTGCTGTAAGGGAATATTACCATACATTTGCTTTCAGACTTCTACCTTTCCATAATTCATGCTAATGCATGACCTGTTCTCTATCAACTTTCTATGTTTGTGAGGGATATATATATATGTGTGTTTGTCCCTTTTGAGGGATTTATCCCCTGTTCTGTGTGCATTTGCCCACATTTACTGCTTTAGCAGGTTGCAGAGGTATTGTACTGCACTTTAGAAATGCAAGGTGTGTGTTACAAAACCTGTCACACACCCCCTGCATTGCTTTCTTCATGCTGATGTTTCTTTCTGTATCCATGGATACTGAAATGATCATTATCAGATTTTAGTGTTTGCAGACACTGAAATACTGGCATAATATTAGACTAAATCTCTAAAATTATGCCAGTTTGGCTTAGAAAGTCCTGTCACATTCTGAGTGTGGGGGTGCTCAGTGTCCATGCAGTACTTGGACATGCCCCCTGCACTCATTCACAGCTCGTGTCTGTGTTGAATCCAGGGGATTATATTCATATTATAAATATATTAATCAGTGTTAACATTTAATCGGTCAAATTGTTATTCATAAGTAACAATAAAAATAGCATTACACCTCTAACAATGACCTCAAATCATGTAACTATATAAAGAAAAGAAAAAGAAAAAATCTAAGATTATAAAATAGAAACATTAAAACACTAGAAGTAAACTATCCCAGGGATTCACAAATGCCACATCTGCTATGCAGTAAACAAATGTAAAATAAAATAAAAATAAATAATTGCAGTCGAGCCAGCACTGTTTACACTGCATGCATGACAAGCCTCCATGGATATTACTTATGCATGCTGTCATGTGCAACAAGCATTCCTCTCTGTGGCTGCAGCACTTCCCAGTGGCCAGATTATTTTAGATGATCACGTGGTCAGATTAAAGTGTGAGCAGCTGTGGTGAACACTGAATGCGAACCTGCACCTCTAGTCATTGCACATCTGCACACACAAAATGGGAAATTATGTTGACAATGTTGAATGTTCCATGAAAGGCAACTGTAAAGAGTGGCTGTGGGTGGAATAGAAGTTTCACTACAGCAACAGAAACCACAGAGAATGACAGAAGAGTACAAGGTGAACTGCCCACCAAATCAGGGCTGCAAAACACAATAGAGAACATGCTATGACAATACCTGAATGTAAAATTATGTGAACCTTAGACAGGAGAGGTGGGATACAGTAAAGTAACATGATGCTGTACAGACATGCACCAGTCCTGACAATACAAGTCTGTGAGCAGTGGACCTATACTATTATGTGAATGTCATTAAAAAGGGAAGTATGAGGAGAGTTACAACATCAAGTTCAGTTCGCAAGACCGTATATCATCATTTCCCTATTGAGGGAGACACTAAGGTAGTCTGACTAAATGGAGTCAGAAAACACACATATCAGGGAAATGTAGCAGATTTATAGACTGATAGCAAGAAAAGAAAGATAGGCTTTAAGGGATTTGAACTTATGCCTTCCTTGGAGAGCCACTGAAACAGTGAAAGTGCATCATAAAATCATAAAATTCATATAACAGGCAAATGTAATGCATTTTGCAGACTGCAAACCAAACATTGTAAAACACATACACTTGCCTGGGGATTCAAACCTCCACCTATTTTATTAGCACACTAAGCCATTGCAACAATTAGAACAAAGATGATAATTTTACTTTATTTCAAATTTGGATGGCAAAATGCAATGACATTTAGCTGATTTACATAACTGATAGCTATATCTGTAGTACATGACAAGGACTGGACTTATTTTTTGCCATGACGAGAAATGTTATATCTTGGTTAGTCATGTTCAATGACTTTGCACTCTGTGACTTGTTGACCAATGTATGACCACAGAAAGATGATTTTTATAAGTCCCATGTGAACATGTGTATTTTATTTTTATCTACTTTTTGACCCCATTACAAGTTGGAAATAGGAGTATAGGGCAAAGTGGAAAAGGGGAAACAATCAAAGGGTAGACGGCAAGATGAGCAAATTTGAATGAACACGATGGAGGCAGGGATAGGAGAATACCTCTCTACCTCTTAGCTGAATAATACTGGAGAATTTCCAACATGGTTATATTTCATTAATGACATTATCCCTTAATGATTTGTTAGAAAACTACACTTTTTATGATGAACAACTTGAGACAATAATGTGCTTATCAATCCAATATCTGTGAAGTTGATAGGTATGGGAAGGAGTATTTGTTTTTATTGTGGGGCAGGTGCCTTTTTATTTATTTATTTTCTCTGAGAAGGAAAGGTTGATAAGGAAGTCAAGGACGTAAATGGCAGGGAAAGACAGATATGACAGAGTTTGTGTTAACACAGTGAGAGAGAGAGGGAACACAATAGTGAAGGAGAAATCAGACAAACAGAGGGAATGCAATGACATGTAGAGGATTTATGCAGCATACTGGATGCGGAATAGACATAAAAAATGCAGAGAACACTGTGTTGAGGCATAGGACTGGGTGTTTGAAGATACAGGCTCATCCAGTTTAGACCAAGTGGAAGATTATTCATCACACTGGGGACCATCTTCACTAGGTACAGGCTCAGAAGGTAGAGTCAGTGCTGGGCAAAGATGCAACTCAGCAAGTTCCCAAAACATGGCCTCCATACAGCTGACATGGACATCCAGTGTCCTATTATCTCTCCCATATATTTTCCAGCTCTTGATGGGTGACAAAAATGTCACCTCCACTTACACTGCAACTGGTGGATAGCACTGTACCATCCTTTGCTGCAAGGATACCTGATGCAGGTAGTAGAAGTAGGGCAGGAGGTGGTGAGACAACTATGACAAGCTGGGTGTCCTGGGTGTCTTTGGTCGTGGTGTTACTAATGATGCTACCTGTTGGATGATGACAGGCTTTGCCTGTGCGTTAGGTGCAGGTTGCTGTTTTGCTGCATACAATAGTAACAGAAATGGAGAGAGAATAAAAAATACATGTAAGAAACAGGGTAGCTAATAAGAGGGTAGGGGAAAGAAATACAAAAACAATGAAAATTGCATTCTTAGCTATGTTGACACTGTCAAAGTAAAGCATAAAAATATTTTAATAGTAGAACATCCATAAGTATGTCAAGTTGGTGGTCTGATTAGCATATAGTGTGTGTGTTGGTGGGGGGTATCCTCACATGCAGTCTGTCATAAGTGAATAATAACTGATGGGGTTATTTATCAAACCAGCACATTTGTGCTTTTGGCCAGAAATGCTGTTTGACTTTCTATAATAAAAAAAAATGTACATATACAAAACAAACATGCTTATCACACAATACATTTGTCTAGCAAAGGTGATAGACTGAGGATATATACTTATCTTGCATATTGTGACTTACCCAGCAAACTACTCCTTATGGAGATGATAATGGTGCATTGATTTTAGTGGGAAGACAGATATACTCTGCCATAGCAACAGAAATTATTTTGGAAGGAAAGTTGAACCCACAATGATCCTAACGGTCTCAGTGCATGCAGACTTCACACTTATCTCAGTGCATACAGACTTCACACTTGTCCTTGCATACAGCACAAGGCATGCAGAAGTCTACTTCTAAGATTGCATAGTCATACAAACACCTTAATATTATGCCAGGACTGACAGTTGTAGTATTGCTGTATAAAAGTTAGAAAGACTTATCTTGAGGGCTACAAGTCTTACTATGCAAAAAGAGACATTTTTTACAACAGCATATATACTTACCCAGCATCATCTTAGTGCTCTAGTCTGCTCCTGTGCATCTCTCTATTACTTTCAAACTGTGCAGGGGATAGAGACATAAACAGGCCATAATAAAAATTGGATAATGGCATAAAAGATGGTATACTTATAGTGATGAGTTGGTGACTGAGTTAACTGCAGCCTCCCATTGGCCAAGGAGGTTAGGCCTGCATCAAATCAAGTCACTGCAGTGGTATCAGCACTGTTCCTCTGTGGGTGGAATGCTAGTAGCATAGGTAACAGCCTTGGCCAAGTATTTTCCTTATCAGCCTTATATTGTGAACCACTATTGTCCTCCTTTAGGAACCTCTGTCTGTAATACGTATAGAGGATGTCAAGAAAAATCATAGACTCCTCCGCATAACACCTCTGTGTTCTAAATGGAGTGATGCCTGCCATACGTGTTCCAGTTTCATAGATCTCAGGAAATTGACAGGGAATTGGTACCCAATGCAGTTTTCCATGTCTCAGTCACCACAAAAAAATGGGCAACTAGTTTGCTTGGTGGATGGCAGAATTATAAAATATAGGCACTGTATTATTATGCATCCAGTGGTACCTTAAGGTGTGGAACTTTGCAGTTCTCCATCTATTTCTCTCAGTTATAATCTTTTATGTGCATAATGGGTGTGCAGAGCTGCATGCAGGTGCTCAGGCATGCCTCAATATCATGTAGAAATCTTCATGATGTTTTTCAGGTTTGCATATCATGTTAATTGAACAACTCGTAAACAATAATGAGATGAGCATTGATTAGCAGACTCAGTGTATCTAGAGGGGTGGATCAACATAACAACAGGCAGAGAGGCTCATTGTGCTAGCAAGGGTGATGGTTAACTGGGTCTATATCACTTAATTAGACTTACTATTTATTGAATCCTTATTCACTGAACCCTATTCATCAAAGGGACAAATCAGCGAACACATTTTTAATCAAACTTTTCCTAGGGCAAAGCAACAGTTGGCTGCCATCTGGAATTTGCCTTTTTCCCCACTGTAGTGTGATCTTTGAGTTGCCATATTTAGTTGGGGGGCACATCCCCCCACATTGGAGTGTGTGGGGGGAATAGTCTTCCACTGGGTTAGGTTTTAAACTTTATGCTTTTTTTTTCACAGTCGCCAGGTTGGCCAACCATTGGTTAGCCCTAGGAAAAGTTTAGTTTAAAAGTGCATTCGCTGATTTGTATCTTCCACAAGTAGGGTTTGACAAATAGGGATTCAATAAATAATACGTTTGTTTAAGTGATATAGATCCCGTTAATCCAGTGTGTGTACTCAGGTCACTCTAATAGTGACAACCATGCTCCTTTGTGCATGAGATGCCAGTAGCATGAGTGACAACCTTGGGCAAGCTATTCTATGCATCATCCTTATACTGGGACCATGTATAGCCCTTCTACAGGAGCCTCTGGCTATAATGCTTGTGGAGGATGTCTAGTAAAACCTTAGATTCCTCCTCACCTTAACTCTGTGCTCTAAAAGTAGCACTGCCCTCATCTTCTCATGTCATAATTGTACCACCATGGAAGATCTCAGGAAAATGGCAGAGAATTATTGAAAAACAGTTCTCACATATCCCTGCCTCCACATAACAATGGACACTAATAGGCACTCATTTATATGGTGGATGGTAGAATAATAAATTATAGTCACTCTATTATTATAGGTTCATAGGTTCATAGGTAGGTACTAGGCTATCTGCCCAAAGGCATTTATAAGCCTAGCTGGAATGTGTTGGCTTTCACCACTCCCTTAGATTAGTTCCCTGTGCCTCTGTCCAGCAGAGCCATTGAAGTGATCCCTGGGGTATAGGTTCATAGATAGGTACTAGGCTATCTACCCAGATTATGCTTTCAGTGGCACATTAAGGTATGAAACATTGCAGTCCTCCATGGACTTCTTTCCACCCCTAATCTATTATGTGCATATTGGGTATGCAGAGGAGCCTGCAGGTCTTCCTGCATGCTCACAGCATCATGCAGAAATCTTCATGATGTTTACCAGGTTTTCCCATCATGCAGATCAATTCAGAAACAATAATGGGAAAAGCTATGGTTAGCAAACTCAGTGTATCCAGAGGAGTAAGTCAACATGACAACAGGCAGAGATCCTCATCTCACTAAGGATGCAAACTTATGGCACAGATTTTGTGCTAGAGTGGTAGTTAATCTGTTGCACTTTGTGGTAGGACCAGCCCCCCTTATCATCTGTGCAACTAGTGTTAACTGTGCCTTGTCCTTTTCACTTTCTCACTTGGTTTGCCTATGGTTATGTACAGTCTAATGATAGTTTTCCACATACCAAAGTATTTTTGCATATATCTATAACTGTCTCTAACTGTCTGTCTACCTAATACTATTTTTGCATATATACATATGTACGTATATATACATATGTACGTATATGTATATATATATATATATATATATATATATATATATATATATATATATATATATATATATATATATATATATATATATATATATATATATATCTATATATATATATCTATATGGGTATACTTTGACCCATCAAAAGCTCACTTGTTTGCAAGTGAGTGACTCCAGTTCAGCAAAAGTGCATTTAAGCGAAAATGCACTTTTGTGAACTACACTTTACCAATCCACAAAATCACACATAAAACACACTACAAATCAGCCCCCACACACCCGCTACTTAAATATACCAACTCTGAGATCAGACTACAGTGGTGAAAAGGGTCTAGTCCCTTACCACCACTGTACCATGCTTCGGTAAAGTGTAATTCACAAAAGTGCATTTTTACTTACATGCACTTTTGCTGAATTTGAGTCGCTCACTTGCGATTCAAACAAGTGAGCTTTCGATGGGTTAAAGTAGACCCATATTTTATGGAGGTTTTGTCCAGTGCAACATTAAGCACTGTTGGGCAAAGCATCTGCAATCAGAACCACCTGCAGATACACATTTACAGTGATTGCAGAATCTTTCGAACATGACCATGTGGCTGAGCTCAAATCTGAGGTGAGTTCAACATTGTGTGAAGAATTTAAATGTTTCTGAATCACTCTGCCATCTTGTTTGCCTCTACCATATGTGGGTCTTGCATATAATACAACCTGTATATTATTTGGGTAGCCATGTTGTGTAGTTAGGTTTTCTACATCACATCCACCCTATGCATGGCCTCTCTTCATGCAAACTTGCTTACAATGGGCTGAAGTTTTCCAAATCAGCCTCTGTGTTAAATTATAAAACATATTATAATCTTATTTAGTAACCATATTTCATTAAATACTTTAGAATTGATTAAGAGAAGTACAAATAATCATCTTTATCTGTAATGGTTTTATTATTATAACTTTTTAATTCTTCAAAATGCCATTGTTATACTTTGCAATTAACATACCTAATTTGTGTCAATATTCATAGTTGATATTATTGCCTTTGCATCTTTATCTAGTTGTGCTAATTTCTTTATCCATTTATTCCGTAATATATTGCAGATGGAGTATAAGAAGCTATATGGAGAATTTTCAGCATAAAAAGTACTTTATGAAAGGATTTTATTAGTCAGAGCTTGTTTTTCCATGTAATATTACAAAGTAATATTTTTGAAATTTTGTATACTTATTCTTTTCAGAGTCAAGGAGACCATATTACATTTGACATAAAATTCTTACATATTAAATATCTAGCCAATGTCCTTTACTTTACATTTATCCAGGGATTCAATAAATCTTTGATTTCAATCAATAAACTGTATACCATCATCATTCTTTGTCTGCTTGTAGAAAGTATTTTTCAGTATTCTTGATTTACTAATCTAATGCTGATGAGTATGAGCACTGACTCACTAGATAATTGTGTACTCTGTTTTGTTCACATCATGTACTGGGCATCACTAGTGAGTGAAACAGGTTTGCAAAGTTGTGTTTGTTCAAGCCAGACTGTATCACAAGTTTGTGTTTGCATTAAAAAGAATATATGCCTTTACTGCTTCTGCATCTTGATATTTACTGGTCAGTTTGAATACTTACTAGTCTTGAGTGCTGGTTCATGGTTGAAGAGTTGTGTTGTAAGGAATTTACTTCAGAACACTGAAATAACATAATCTTGAAATTCAAAACATTGAGATCAAAATCCTGAAAGTTCAATACATTGAAATCTGAAAACATTGACTCCGATAACATTGAAAAAACTTATGAAACCAACATTTACTATATTCCACCACAACAACATACAGAAACAAATAAAAAACAAACTATACTAAACTTCTACAAATATAAGCAGGGGGCAAGCCCCCTGCACTCTCCTACTTAAATATATGAACTACAAGATCGCACTAAACAGAACAAAATGGCAAACATACCATTCCGCGCTTCATGGCTGCCTGTTTAAATTGTAAAAAAATATCCTCAACCTCTTAGAAACAATACTTCACTGATAAAACAATACAAATTACTATATATCCCTCCAATACTTATCAGAGTTTCACAAGTAATCTCAGACATGTTTCTTATTTATAAACTATATTACAACATAACACGTTTTAAAGCCACAGCAACCAATTTATACATCATAACAGTGGTTACACAGCTGATTCAATATTTTAACATTCAACATTGTGAACTTTCAGCATAATGAACTTTGAATATTTTGGTTTCAATGTTTTGAATTTTGAGATTATGGTATTTCAATGTTCTGAAGTGAATCTGTTTAAAATTCATGCACCAGTTGATGTTAAAAAGTATACACACACACACACACACACACACACACACACACACACACACACACACACACACATGTGTATGTGTGTGTGTGTGTGTGTGTGTGTGTGTGTGTGTGTGTGTGTGTGCGTGTGTGTGTGTGTGTATATATATATATAATTATATATATCTATATATATATATATATATATATTTTTATATGGGTTCACTACTAAATATCGAAATTCCACAATCCTGAGACTCTGAAAACAGAGGACCAGAATCTCGAACTAAAAAAAAAAAAAAGTAAAACACAAAACCAACTGTACCCCTGCACCCTCCCCCACTCCCTTTGCAACTTAAATACACCAACTCCGAGATCGCACTAAAGTGGAGTGCATGGCAAAGTTCCTGTTCTGCACTATACAGCAATCTCCATTCACTGTTTTCGAGTTTCCGCTATCTCGAGATTCTGGTCGTTGGTATTCAGTGTCTCGGGATTGTGGAATTTTGATATTTAGTAGTGAACCCATATATATATATATATATATATATATATATATATATATATATATATATATATATATATATATATGGGTCTACCTGATAACACTGACACGCCAAAACACTGACAATGAAATAACCGACACGACAAAACTGAAAAACAAGAAAGTTCAAAAATACGAAACTTCACATGCCCGACAAACCACAATCCTGACAATCAACAAAACAAATACTTTTCCCGAAAAACACACACACAACATAAGCATACCAAAAACCTTACAAACCTACACTAAACCTTACATACACAACTATCTATGCACTAACCTTAACCCAAACCCTAACCCTAAGGTCCGTCACTATCGCACACTTACCTTACCCGCACCCTAACCCTAACTCACTAAATTCACCCCTAACCCTTAACTCTGTCACTATCACACACTTACCTTACCCACACCCTAACTCTAACTCACTTAATCTGCCCCTAACCCTCAAGTCCATCACTATCGCACACTTACCTTACCCGCACCCTAACCCTAACTCACTTAACCCGCCCCTAAACCTAAAGTCCATCATTATCGTGCACTTACCTGACCCGCACCCTACCCTAACGTCCGTCACTATCACACACTTACCTTACCCACACTCTGACCCTAAAATCCGTCCCTTTTGCACACTTACCTTAACATGTCGATGTTCTCAGCATTGAGATTCTCAACAGTCAGTCTTCTCCATTGTCGATCTTCCAGTGTCGCTGTTCTCATCGTGGGCGTTTAGAACTTTTGGCATTTTCAGGTAGACCTATATATATATATATATATATATATATATATATATATATATATATATATGTATATATATATATATGTATATATATATATATATATATATATATATATATATATATATATATATATATGTATATATATTCTAAACGTCGACGACGAGAACACCAAACCGACACCGGAAGATCGACAACGGAGAAGACCGACAGTTGAGAATCTCGATGCTGAGAACACCAACATGTTCAGGTAAGTGTGTGATAGGGACGGACGTTAGGGTCAGGGTGCAGGTCAGATAAGTGTATGATTGTGACGAACTTAAGGTTTAGGTGCAGGTTAAGTGAGTTAGGGATAGGGTGCGGGTAAGGAAAGTGTGCGATGGTGACGGACTTGAGCTTTAGTGGTGGATTAAGTGAGTTAGGGTTAGAATGCAAGTAAGGTAAATGTGCGATAGTGACAGAGTTAAGGGTTAGGGATGGATTAAGTGAGTTAGGGCTAGGGTGTGGGTAAGGTAAGTGTGCGATAGTGACGGACCGTAGGGTTAGGGTTTGGGTTAAGGTTAGTGCATAGATAGTTGCGTATGTAAGGTTTAGTGTAGGTTTGTAAGGTTTTTGGTGTGCTTGTGTTGTGTGTGTGTTTTTCAGGAAAGGTATTTGTTTTGTTGATTATCGGGATTGCGGTTTGTCGGGCATGTGAAGTTTCGTGTTTTTGAACTTTCTTTTCTTTTTCGATTTTGTCGTGTCAGTTATTTCATTGTCGGTGTTTTGGCATGTCTGTGTTATCAGGTAGACCCATATATATATATATATATATATATATATATATATATATATATGTATATATATATATATATATATATATATATTTATTACATTCACACAACCACATAATGCAAATACACACACACACACACACACACACACACACACACACACACACACACACATCTATATATATATATATATATATATATATATATATATATATATATATATATATATATATATACTGTATGTGTATATAAACATATATATATATATATATATATATATATATATATATATACTGTATGTGTATATATATGTATATTATATATAGATATATATATATATATATTTTTTTGTTTAGGAAGCAGGAAGGGGGGAAGGGGGTTTTAGATTTAGGGAGTGTTTGGGGAGTTTTAGGGTTAGGGAGCAATTTTGTAATTAAAAAGGAGTTTGGAGTTTTAGGTATAGGGAGCAATCAGATACTTTATAGTTAGGGAATGGTCATGGAGATTTAGGATAAGAGTCAAGCACTCAGGTTGGAAATGATTTGGGAGATTTAGGGTTAGAGATTTAGTTCTCATAAGGCTATTCATTTTTACAGGGTCAGGTGTTAGGAGTACTACATAGAAACTGATTGAACTGCTGGGAGTTCGAGCACTCGTTTTTTTGAGCTAGTGGCAGTAAACAAGTGGAATACAAGGTGCCAGCTTGAAAGCACCTGTAGCAGACCTTATTTCTGTACACACACACACACACACACACAGACACACACACACACACACACACACACACACACACACACACACACACACACACACACACATATATATATATATATATACATACACACACACACACATACACATGCACACACACACAAATATGGAGCTATGTCACATAATCGACTAAGCAGATGCTTGAAGTCAAGAACATTGATCCCATAAGATTGAAACAGCACAACATCTGAGATGTATAAAACATCTCTAAAACATGTCTTCTGTTAGGGGTTTGCCCCCTGCATCCTTCACACTCCCTTTTAATTATATATATATCAACTCCAAGATTCACTACTGCTGGGAAAGGGCAAAACTCCACTCCCTGTTGTATTCTGATCTTGGACAACCAGTTGCAGGATAATTCGATGTTGATCAGTTTCAGTATTTTGAGATTTTGAGATCAATCTTCTATACTTCACACATTTGGAAAGTTGATAGTTGGACATGTATACATATGGACATATATACATTTTTTAAACTTCTTATCATGAAGTTAAGTTTATTTAAGTGATTTATATTATATAGCTAGTTCACAATAGAGAAGAGTATTAAATAATACATTCAATAATGTTCTTTTAGTACAAAATGTGATAAAAATCCAATAAATAAAGGAAGGACAACTGTGTATGTCCTGCTACATAACAATATTTCCGTTTTTATGAAAAACAGTTTGCCTAAGCAAAATATTTCTACATATTAACTTCTGTAGTTTTAGCAGTGCAAATAAATGTGTCTAAAGCAAATCCATTGATGATTTAACTATTCCTGTGTTCCCTGACTCTTAAATGCTGCATTTTAACAATACAATATTTTCTTCTTTTTTTTTCTTACTTTGTTTTCCTACTGCAGGTATAAAAGCAGCATTGTTTATTTCAAGGTACTTGGAAAACAGCTCACAGAAGGATATCAAAACAGGCCAGCACTGAGGAAAATATTTACCTTCTTTTCTGATCAAACAGCTTTGCTGGTTTATGTAAATCATTTATCTGACTTTCTACATGCAAAACATGTTCATTTTCTCGAAGGACTACTAGTTTTACAAATTAATCTAACACAGCCATGCTTGACCGCATTTGAGCCAGCATGCAGTGCCTTAATTCATATGCATTTCATGTACACAACAATATGATATTCTAATTTTTTGGAAAATATCTGTTGAACAACTTGCTCTAAAGACTTTTGTATTGCACTGGAAGGGTCTGCAAAAGTAATTATGTTTTTATCTGCAAAAGAAACATATAATTCTTGAAAGCAAAGATTCAAATATTGCATGTTTATAATAATGCACAAGGAAGAGTTCATAATATATTTGTTCTTGTCTGCATCTACAAATAAAAAGTTATTTTTATAATTTGCATCATTTTTAATATATGATGAAATCAACAGTTTTGCAAAATGGATATTTTCTATGGAAAATGGCAAATATTTTTGTGTGCAAGCATTGGGTATGCAAAGTGAAGATGTGTGTGGAGATAACCAGTATAATGACTGCACAAGAAATGTAATTTTAATTAAGTACTATAATGATTTATGTGCATGTCTATGTCAATTGCAATATATTCATTAACAGAAGCAGATGACATGATACTGAGCAGAAGAGCAAAGAAAATGGAGACATCCCTAAGCTGTGCATGATTCTTAGACAATATAAAAACTTCATCCTTCTGAACCCCAGAAAATGAACAGTCTTAAAATATTAATATGCACAGGCAAGGCTGAATGCAGAGATACATGCTGTAGCTCATGAGAATCTCAGAAGCCAACAACAAATGCTTTGTGCACAGGTTGCCTCATACCACCCTTCATATATTGCTAATGAGATTTGGTTTTCATGTACATTGTTTTCTTATGTTTAATGCTTTCAGCCAAAGTAGGGTACACCACAAATAATCCTGTTTCTTCAAAAATGTTTGTGTGAAGCATTCCTGTAAAACCATTGGAACCTGAAGTAGCTTTCCAATTAGTTACAGTTTTCTAGATAACTTTACTGTTTTTATTATTGTTGTAAATAGCGCTGTCAGTAATTTTTTAGCTTATGCTGTACTGGGATCTTGTCATTGCTTGGCACATAGAAATAGTTGTTCTCCGTTTGAAGTTTCAGCAAAAAAAAAAAAAGACTATCTACAGTATAATATCAATCTTTTCTTTAAATATGATAAATGCACAGTGTTTACTTAATATAGTAACTTCAACACTGTTAAAAAAATGGCAACATGAAACAAACATATCTGTAATGGTGATGCTGAGAACAGAGATTTTAAAAGCAAATTTTCCCTTATGTGCAATGCACTGCTAACAGAAACAATTCTACAAAACAAGATTAAACATAAGGAAGTGAGTAACCAATATTAAATGTAAAATAAACATAAACAGGACTAAACTACATAAGATTACTTAGTTTGCTGATTCTTTGTCCCAACAATGTTTTATCCCCTACCTTATCTTTGATGTGGTCTGAAACTCTTCTCACCTTGATCTCCCAGACATTTATGCTAGCACATTTAGTAACCTCCTACATTCTACTTATGCGATGTCTACATTGCAGTACTTGGCATTAACCTTTTCACATCTTATGTTTTCTATCTATTGATAGTACCCTGACCCCCTTTTACAATACACAACTAAAGTATGAGTAGACATTCATTCATCAACTTGCTGACTCTTCACTAAAGCTCATAATGGATTACCAGCTAACCAAACACAACATCACATATTCCCTTTAGGGCTTCCAACCAAGGAGTAAATCATAATTAAGTGGTAGTACAGGAGATCTTCTGTACAAGGCATTTGGGGTAGCAAAGCACCCATTTACCTACAACCATACAGAAAATAATGAAGTCATGAAGGTCTATATGACTATCTATTAACAGTCAACTGAAATTCAATAACCTTACTTGAACCAGTAGAGTATGATATGACCAAGTAATAAATATGCTTCACTACAAGAGATCCCTCCTTTAAAATGAGATTTCTGCAAGGACAATGTTCAAGCAAAATGCAGGAGTCATCACCCCTGGCAAACACATCCATGAACACAAGTCTATTTCCACAATCAAACCTAAAGACAGTAGTCTTTCTAATAAGTAAGCACACTGTTGAGGCAATACTTAAACAAGCTTCACTCTGAAGTGAAGTCTACTCAATACTTATAGCTATGTGTCTTAACTATGCTTCTGTGATGTTACAAATATCAGCTGACTCAGAGACATACCGTTTAGTCTGGCAATTGTCATTTCAGCTAGCTACCTTGATTGGACACACAAGGATGACTAAAAATTCTCAACCTTAGGATTTAGTTGTTACTTCTCTACCAAGCCTGATCAGATTGGCTCTGCAAAATGACATCCAATGATTAATAGGCACATTATTAGAATTCAAAAGTTGACCAGAAAATCACAATGAGTATAAGACTTTCAGCTTTTCCCGGTTAGGGGTCGCCACAGCGGAACTCCGGTCTGCTCATGATTGGCAGTGGATTTTTACGGTGCTGAGTTGCCAGCCCAACGCCCGACTTTCAAAGAAGGTACGCCCATTCACGTTTGCACCTACCTGCATGTCTTTAACATCACTCAACCGTGGGGAGGACATGAAGACTCCACACAGAAGGTGCTCCAACCGAGAATCAAACAGGAGAACCTCTTGCTGTGAGGTGACAATGCTAACAGCTGCAACACCGCGAGAAAAATCACAATGAGTATTTGTTTGAATTCACTTATTTGTTTGAATTCACTTAACAAACAGATCCTATAGCTATCCCTCATAAAACTTTTGCTGAATATTTCTTACAGCTTGGCTAACTATAAGCATGTGTACTATACCTCCCATAATAAGTAGTATTAGTTACCATGCCTGTCCTATTCAAAGATAATTTTAACCTGTATAAGCTCACTAAAGTAATGTAGAAGAAATTGTGTTTAACCTTCCATTGTGAGGCTGCCATAGTGTTTGAAAGTGCTTTTTACTATATTTTTCTGTCAAAAAAGTAACTTCTGTGGACTGGTAGTTTTACTGTTATTTGCTCCTTGTTTTCCCTGGGAAACAGGCACCATTTTCAGATTGCCCATGGATAATTTGGACTGTTGATCCTTTTTGTAGACTAGTTTCTGGTAAATGAAAGAGACATACCTCTTTTCCTGTAGATATTCAAAATTCTGTACCTGAACAGGAAGATGCAAGTATGGATTTAGAGTTTTGTCCTCAGATTTCAAAGAGGTAAGCATGTTACACCTTTTGGAGGCTTAAAACACTTAATATTACAACACTTTTTTTCTTAATTTTTTGTAATACATGGAAGCAGGTAAAGATGTATGCATTATAAGTAATTATGATTGGGTACTTTGCTGCCATGGTGGATTTCCTGACATCCATATCTCAAGCACATAGCAGCCTGGTTATGATTAGAGATTCCCTCATAATCTTATAAAATTTTAACCTAACTTAAATGAAATGCAGTCATAAATAAATGAGTATTGCTAAATTTTAACAGTGGAAACTATGATTAAATAAAATATACAGTTGTGAAAACAGATTAGGATATTCTCCTCAGTAAGCCAAATACATATATGCAAGATACTATAAACATGTTCTAAACACAAAATGTGGGACTCAAGAAGAATACCTTATTCTAATACTTTTATTCCAAGAAGCAGCACTTTGTATAAAAAACTTTTTAATTTCAGATTAAAAAAATAGAGTCAGAAAAATCATTGCTTCTCCTTCATGTTTTTCAGTGTGCTACATCTGCTACTCTGCAGCTTGTTTTCAGTAATATGAACACAATGTGTATATTTTTTCTTCCAGTTGCTGGCTTTGCAGCTCTCTCCATACCTTGTGATAGTCTCTCAGAGAGTCGTGCAGTACATTTGTGCAAACTTATTAGCTATCACCCACACTTTTGACGGGCAGAGCATTTTGCTCTAATTTCTGACATAATCCATTTATATTCCACCACTCAAAGAAAAGGCACATACACCTGTAATAAACGTGTATTTTCTAAACATTTATTAAAGGAGAATATCTTTGTTCATCCCATTACTAATATAAATTACTGGTAACAATTATGTAGATTGTGATTCTATGAATTTAGTTTATTTCACCAAATACCAAAGCTAAATAAGCATGGGCTTTCACCAACAGGAAACTCAAGGAGCCTGTTTATGAACATCTATCTTATATCAAATAACAGATTGTCACAAATGCTCTATTCAAACATATAATGGAAACATACCATACATATATAAAGTTATGGGGTTAGAGTTAATACTTGTGAAAAAGAGGTGGTACTATATGAGTGAAAAAACAGAACAGGTGTAATATAAGTGGATTGTGTCTTTAGGGGCCAACTCCCCCATGGACTAAATGATGTAATTGGTTTGAAACCAATATTAAACTATAAACAGATAATTTGATTTACATATATTATCATCCATTGTACTTCATAAAATTGTTGGTTTATCTGTAATATATTTATGTATTATTTTTAAATTTATTTTGTGATTAACTGTGGGACATGCTTTAACCAATGAAATGTGATTTTATTGTCATGTGGCCTTTTACTCATGTTTTAAATGAAGTGTCTATATATGTTTTTATAAATCTGAGGAAACATTTTGAGAAAGCTTGTCGAGCTTGTTTCAGTAAATTCTTGGAAGAAAAGTTTTAATTAATTCTTAGAAGAATCTGCTCTCCATGGTGACTTGAGTTCATCTTTTGTTTTTCTACTTTTTCTCTTGTTGAACTCATCTTGATCCACGACACTTTGCTCATTGTTTTACAGAATACCATACACCAGATAACATTCTCTGGCTAACAAAGTTTGCAGATGACTGCAAACTGGGAGCCATTATTGAATCCCCAAATGATGTGGATACTCTACAAAAGGGCCTTACAGAAACAGGTGCTTGGTGCCAGAGCCATGGGCTTAAGCTCAATGCCAAGAAATGTATTGTTATCCCCTTTGGGAAAAAAAATGTATCCATGAATTACCATATAGGTGGCAGTACACTAAACACTGAAAGTGTGATAAGAGACTTAGGGACACAGGTGGACAGTGGTCTCACCTTCGATAACCACATTGCCACTACAGTCAGGAAATCCTTCTATGTGGCACACCTCATCACGAAGGGCTTTTCATCCAGAAAAAAGGAGGTCATTGTCCCACTGTACTCATCCCTCATTAGACCCATTATAGAATACAATGCCCCATTTGGTATGTACCTTTCAATACATCTGCAACAACTGGAAAGGCCTCAGAAATACCTCACTAAAAGAATCACAGGCCTAAAGCAGATGCCCTACGCTGACCGCCTTAAAAAACTCCAGCTATACTCTATCACATATCATCTACTCAGAGGCGATCTCTGCTTAACATACAAGGCCATGTCAAACCCAGAGCTGTTGGACATGCTACACTTAAAGAAATCCCAATCCCTCAGAGCTACACGCTCCAGGGATCTAAACCTTGTCATCACAATAAACAAAACATGCTGGATGGATAGGTTCCTGACCCAGAGACTCCCCAGACTCTGGAATAGATTGCCCATACATGTCAAGCAGAGTGCCTCTTTGGACCTCTTCAAGAGGAACCTTGACGATTGGATGGGAGAAAGGAAATTTACCCCAGGGATCATGTCAGTCGCCCTGCTAGACAGGGGTCCAGGAAAGTAAATAATGTGGGAAGAAATAGCCAGGGAATTGTTATGGCTAGGCTTGTATAGGCCCTAGGGCTGATAGCCTAGTACCAACCTATGAACCTATGAACCTATGAATCTTGATGGAAACTTCACAAACTAGACAAACAAATAATTCTCTCCAGCCATAACCTAATGAAACTCGATCATCTATCCAGAAGAGTACTGTACTCTCCAATAGACTTTAAATTAGCTTCATTCACAAATGCAGAACTACTACAAGTTAGAAAATTAATAAGAATAACAGTGTGCAAATAATAACCATCTAGATTCCCAAATATACAATTATTAACACCAATGACTCCCTCAAAGGCATTCTGTCCTAGATCACCTTAAACAATAAAAGTGAATAATTTTACAATCATCTTAGGAGACATTACTATTGGCAAAAACAGAATGTCTAACACAAACCTCCAAATTATGTCACAACCCTCTATTAACACATGTGGACTTATTCACATTATTAGTGGAACTTCGTGAATTGACTAAGTGTATCTACAAAGCCAGTACTTTTCCTGATTCCATTAATGACCATAATGCAAGTTTCATAATATTAACACAGACAAAAATAATTAAGAATGCTTACTACATATCAACTAGACTAATTATTTTCAAACTCCACATTTAATTCTCTGCTACAAATATGCAACTGGAATCCCTTGAAATACTTTCTATTCAGCAAAGCTGTCAGTTCCTTCAAGAACATCTTCTTAAGTATCTTAAAATTTGTGACCCCATTAAAAAATATCCTCAATTTAACTATTGAAGCTATGCAACTCATGTCATAGAATGATAAAGCTTGGAAAATGCAGAAAAAACATTAACCTCTATCAGCTTTCTACACCTACAGAGTTGCCAGAAAGAAAGTCCATAATACAAGACTAGAAAATATTACGTAAAACTCCAAACAGACAACTCCAAGACCTAAAACCTCTTAGACAACTGTTAACAATCTGATATTCCCAGGAAATATAACCTTATCACAAATTAATCAAACTTCTCCATTGCTTGCAAAATTAAAACTAACTTTTTAACAAGTGATGTATTCATACCACAACATACTTTTGTAATTGATGATTCTATAAATACTTAATGTTATACCTTTCCACATTTCACACTGTCTCCACACAGCAAATAAAGATTCTGCTACAGAAACTCAGACCTACCACTATAGCTTCTAATCATCTTTCAGAATACTTTAGACTTGCCACAGTTTCCACTGCTTATCCATTAACAATCCTTATTAGCATATCAATACTGAACACTATGTTCCCCAACTATGGAAACAATCATTTATCATTTCTATCAACAAAGCAATTTAAGGCAATTCAGTCTTTAACTACAAACTCATAACAATTTTATACCCTTTCTCCAAATACTTGATTGCATTAATAACCATGTGTTAGTCACTTGATCACTAACAACCTCCTCTCTCCCACTCATTAAGATGTTTGAGTGAGTATGTGTATAGGCGAGTGTGTGTGTGTCTATGTATATATGAAAATTATATTAATATATGTGTATTTTTATATCTAACTGCATTGTAGTATGAATTATGAGCTTTTTTTATTTGTTGATGTCAGTTATATATGTATGCATATGCAAGGATCTGTAATGAATATATAACACTGATTAATTGTGTACCAAGTTAAGTAGGATTTTTAGCAATGAGAAAAACTTCTTCATTAGCATTCAAGCAATTAAATTCTGGACTGAGTGATTTTTACAGACTACAGAGCAGACCAAGGGTTTTGGCCTTCTATTTTTTCAGTATTGTTAAATCTGGAACAATGTCATGTAAATGCTGTGAGGATTTCTGTGTTTTGAGAAATAAGTAGTTAATAGTAATTTTCTTTGCCATTCCTGGAGCAAGTTTATTTATTTTTAAAGAAATACAAATGTGACAAACATATGTATGGTTGAGATTGCATGTTTCCATGTGTGTATACACAGACACACACACATACACACACACACACACACACACACACACACACACACACACACACACACACACACACGTGAACTCTTGCAATAGTTGCTTTATATGTATATGCACCCTCTTAGCCCCAGAATACATTTATAATGTTGAACTGCAGAAGTGCCAAATGGTGCTATAATGAATACACCATGCTGAAACATAAAATGCCAAAAAACTCAGCAAACAACCTATGAGAGGACAAGCCCACTTACACAATCAATGTATCTCAGTTTCTGATGACTCACAAACACATTTATTTGTGTGTGTGTATACATATATATATATATATATATATATATATATATATATATATATATATATATATATATATATATATATATATATATATATATATATATATATATATATACATATAGAGAGAGAGAGAGAGAGAGAGAACAACAAATAGAAATATTGTTGCGACCACCAAAGTGCAGTGCAGCAGAGAGACTAGATAGTGTAAAACACCATTACAGGATATAGCTATATATATATATATATATATATATATATAGAGAGAGAGAGAGAGAGAGAGAGAGAGAGAGAGAGAGAGAGAGAGCCTTTAGATACATTGTGACAAAAGGAGGTACTGCCAGCGCAGCTAGCTGGAATTTTGTAAATAACTATATGTCATTTGTGAATATCAAAATTTATACAAGATGCTTTTGTTACAAATGTATTAGAACTGTATGTCATGTGTATATCAAACTGCTTTGTACAGATGTTTGTGTTGTGAAGGTACTGGTAAAGTGCTTGTGCTTAAAATGTATCCACAGTGTGCCCAACTAGAAGAGAACAGAAATGTACATGCACTTTCATACACTATTGTAACTGTTTAAATGCATCTGTTTTAACAGAGGAAACTGGAGAGTTAAGCTCAGTCCAGGAAACTTTAGAAAAATATCTGAAATTAAATTACTTTATAGGCTAAGCCATAAAGATGTTTCAATGCAGCTACAGACACAATTTATGTACTAGGAAGATTTTTGTATTGTATTTGGGGTGAACTAATTGCTACTTTGGAAGCATGAAGGAATGCAATTGTTTTATGACTTCCAGCATCTGCCAAAGATCTGAGCAAAAGCCATTGTTTGATTATTTTTACAGGTAGATGCTAAATACTGCCAGCTTCACCAATGAGGGTTTACCTGGGAACTAGAAGTCAGATGACCAGAGATTATATCATTCTGCAAGCTTTCCCAGGAATAATATTTTAGATATTATTTTGAGAAGTCTCTTAGTGAGACAGAGCATTCTGCATTCTGTCTTGGACCTGACAACAATAACAAGAACCATTCACCACATCTGCATTGCTCTATTAATACATTTTTAGGGCATAGTAATTCTCTTGAATAAGTCAGGAATATAGTGAAGCTTAGTTTAGATATTCTTTTTCTTTATTTATCTGAGGCTGTCCTTCAGTGCTGTTTTAAATATTTCCTGAGGTTTTGAACTCTGATATCACTGTGAATATACATTTAGTATTGCATTGTTCTTTTATTATTTATTATTACATATATTTAAAACTTTCATTGTGGCTGGTCTGTGTAGAGATATTTAAGTTTTGAGAGTATTTGCATATTTATTTGGTGACACTGTGTGGGCCACTCCTAACAGCCTTGTTCTTGGTCAAACTGCTATTTGTATTAGTATAAATATTATACAGTAAGATTGGACACCCTAAAGAAGCACATGAAAAGTGACTGGTGACAGTGGTAACTACCTTATAGTCTAGGCAGAAGGGGGCATAGCTAGTAAATCTGTGCCAGCCTTTCCAAGGTGTGTGTGTGTGTGTGTGTGTGTGTGTGTGTGTGTGTGTGTGTGTGTGTGTGTGTGTGCGTGTGCACACGCATGTGTGTGCGGTTGTGTATGCATTTGTGTGCGTGTGTGCGTGTGTGTGTGTGTGTGTGTGTGTGTGTGTGTGTGTGTGTGTGTGTGTGTGTGTGTCTGTGTGTAAATCAAACCTCAAAGAGTGTGTGTGTCGGCCACTTGAGCAGGGACATGATTTGACAGAGAGGATGCTGGAGGTCTTGGCTTGGCTTGGTCACTTAGCTGAGATCTCAACTCTATATCTATGCCTGTGGGGAGTTTTACTGGGGATCTGGAAGAAGGAGGAGAAATCAGCCCTGGACTGACTGTGATCTCTGTGTGCTCTTAACAGAAATTGCACTTGTTACTGGTCCAGTGGTGGGTCATCACATACATCATGGATATCAATGTGTGTGTGTGTGTGTGTGTGTGTGTGTGTGTGTGTGTGTGTGTGTGTGTGTGTGTGTGTGTGTGTGTGTGTGTGTGTGTCTTTGTAGCTGTATAGATATATAACATTTTTGGATATGTTTGTCTACCTATTATGTGCACTCATAGTGTGGTATAACTGTAGGACCATGTATATATAGACTTGCAAGCAAGTGACAGGATGAAAAGAGACAGATTAAAGACAGCATCCCTGCAGTGTCGACACATTCGCTTATTTATATACACCATCATCTAAGGAATAACTAGCAGTTTCATATGCAGAGGAAAACAAGTAAACACACACACACACACACACACACACACACACACACACACACACACACACACACACACACACATGCACACATTCTGACCGCATCTCTCTCTTACTCTCTACCTCTATGATAATTGATAATTATGATACTGGGTCATGTCATATGTACTGTTTCTTCAACAAAAATTTCATTTCAAGGGAGCATGATTTCACTTTCAAACTGGCATGCAGTCATTCATACATGTAATTGAAAAATGGGTTGTTACTCATCTCAGTTTCTTAAATTGTCAAGATCAACAACATGACAAACACACCCACACCCCCCAACACACACACACACACACACACACACACACACACACACACACACACACACACACACACACACACACACACGCACACACTTTTACAGCAGTAGTGACTACATAGGGGATAGGAACATGTAGTGCTGATGCAACAATTCTTGTGTGTCCTTCCTTCCTTGTATTGTGTCCTAGCCAGCACACAGTAACATTTCATAATCATTATACTCACTTAGCCACAAACAGATATGATGCACACAATCAATATAACATACGCAAACATATAGACAGGTTTGTGTGTGCACAGGACTCCCCCCTCACACATATACATACACACACTTACAAAAAGCTTTAAAATAACCCTACCTGGGATGAATCCCTCTCCACTCACATTTCTGCACTACCCATTGCAGACATTTTCATATTTTTTTCATTTATATCACTATTGATTACACAGACAAAAATAGCAAGCATTCCACTTTAATGCACCATGCAGAAGAGAAAAATAACTGTAACAAAATAAGAGATTGTATTATTTCCTAAGTAAAACAAAATGACATCTAAAGTTATTCTATCAGTTCTCCCACTATGCCCACTACCTTTCTATTGCTAGTACCATTGCAGCATATAATGTTTATTTTCTCTAAGTTTTCATATGGCACGGTAAGTAAACACTTTCATGTTTTCAGCCAGCCATGCCTCGCAGCAATACAACTTTTTTGATTTATTCTCATACTAATGCCCTGTCCCTCAAAAAAAAAAAAAAAAATTAACACTGTCATTTAAATTTGTTTACTGGGGCAGAACACATTATAAATTTGTATTTCATAATCCTTACTTGTATTACTGCAGTTCATATCATTGTGCATAGTTGTCAACCATCTGTCCCCAAAATGTGGAATGTTAACTCTCATTTTGTAGAATAAATGGATAAAAGTTTGAATTGTTACTATTAAGTTCAGTTGGAAAATTCAAAACACATTCATAAAACATTAAACTTCACCTACAAAAGTTGTTTTGATAAATATAATTCATCATTATTATCCATGGAGCCTCCTCCTCTAAATAAACATAAGAACAAACTAAGTGACAGGCCTTTTCAGTGTACAAATTACCAGCATGGTCTTTCTAAGATTCAATATGAAGACATATCCTCATAACTAAGTACACTTCAGAGGTATGGTGATAAAAAATATACTTGCAAATGTCTCTGATATACTTATTATATAACCCTTCCCTTTCTCCCTGTCAAATTAATTTTTAAACCAGACCTTGATAAATAATAGTCACTCCCTCCTTAAAAATATGTTTTTACCCTGTACAAATTACTTTACAACTAACTGGCTGAAAAAAAAAACTCTTACCTTACATAAGCCTGCTCCTCTAACATCTACTCTAAGAGCTGTCACCAAAAGGGATACAATTTTGACAGAAAAGACAGACATGTAATCTTCCTTCAGTATTTATAAAAAAAAAAAAACTTTCTGAATAACACCATCCTTTTGCACAACAAGATGACACACGAAACGACAGCTGTGGTCCATAGCATGGAGAAAACATCTTCAATTACTGTAATTATGAAAGTTGTCCATGTAGTTCTATTTAAAAAAATACTTAAAGGATGCATTTTTGTAGATTACAAAATATATTGAAAAGAATTGCATTAGTTTAATTTACATTAGCTAATGTAATACTTCATGCATGATCTTATTTTATCTTGCCCAGGAATGCTCAAATATAAAACTACTCTAGGTGCATGAGTGTGAAAGCAGAGGAAAAAGGAGGGTAAAAAAATAATATATTTTCATTTAAGAAAAGTGGAGGAATATCTTAAGAAAGACAGAAAAATAGGATAAAAGGAAAGTAAATAAGTATGAAAGAAGGGGTGTGGGGCAAATTATGGCAGAAAGGGAGAGGGCACCATGTCTGCATTTGTACACAATATTGAGCATATGATAATCTGCTGTTAGCATTTGTTTTAATATGATAAAATAGAAATGTTATTCCAAGTTAGCTCTGTATATTTAGTGTAGCGCATTTGAGCTCACTTTGAATTACATGTTTCAGGTGCATTTAGATCTTTTTTTGTGGTTTAGTGTGCAAAGCTGCACATATCAAAGATAAAGCAATAGGTTACAGAGCTTTGGATCTACTGCTCTTATCTGGTAGTTTTATACCTGAACAAAACTGTATTTGCTGTTTTGAAGTTTTGATGTTTTTAGTTTTGGTTACTTATATTTCAACATTATGATCACACTGTTTAGAATTCATAAATAAATAACTGCATGATAAGCATGGCAAGTATGAAGCAAGCCAAAACAATAACACATCATCATAAGTTGTTAAGTTTAATTTTCTTCACGAGGATGGGACTTTAGTCACACACACACAGTCAATTAAACTGATCGAAGGCTATCTATTATTATATAAGTAAAGTTGTGAATGATTATCCTTTTCTTTCTGTGTGTGTGTGTGTGTGTGTGTGTGTGTGTGTGTGTGTGTGTGTGTGTGTGTGTGTGTGTGTGTGTGTGTGTGTGTGTGTGTGTGTGTGGGTGTGTGTGTGTGTGTGTGGGTGTGTGTGTGTAAGTATCAACCCATGAAGGAAAAAAAAGGTGAGAATAGCAGTTCCACTGAAACCCATTAAGTCAAGTTGAGGACAGAGACAAGAATATGAGAGAGAAATAGGGTGGGACAGAACTTTATAGGTGGCTTAATCTCATTTTTATCTACACTGTGTATTTACAAATATCTTCTCACAATTTTAATTAATATTACCTAATAAATCATATAGGCAACCAAATTCAGATACACATTGATTATAACAATCCAGTGTGGTATTTATCTGATGCAATCACTTTCCATGGAAACCCATTCAAATAAATTGATCAAAACATGCTCACAATCATGAAAGGTTTTGTATACTTGCTTTCTTTGAAGTTTTAGTGATTCCCTGAGTTAATTATATTAACTGGGGGGGTGAAGCCCTTCCATGTGGTTGTGGGGGGAACCACCTGCCTACTTCTAGTGCCAATTTATTTTTTATTTTTTGGTTCATTTGATCCACTTTCACTGAAAAGCAAATCAGATCTATTAGTCATATAACAGCAAAGTGATTTTATTTGACATTTGTTTACTGTGAAAGTCCGACTGAGTTGGTGCCCATTTTCAGCGAAGGTCTGGGGAGACAAGCTCTAGAGGAAATTAGCATATCACATTAGCTTTCATTAGCTTTTAACAGAGCAGCATGTATTAGAATAAAATGCATTGGGCAGCATAATGTCTTTAAAAATTAGTTTGGTATGATTTTTCTGCATTATAGTTGTTAATCATTTTTAATTCTTACCAAAGTTCCTTATACTTTATTTCTTTCCTATTTTGTTTTTTTCTTTCCTTCTTTCATTTATTGTTTCAGGGGTGTCGCTGTTAATTCCCATGCCTCCTCTACCATCGCATTTTGGCATCTATTGCCTTTTCATGTACTTGTGACTATGCTACATGTGACATTCTTGCAGGCAGCCCAGAAAATTATGGCAACAAGCTTTAAACAAGATACTTCATGTACTACAAATGCTGATTCCCTCAGTCTCCATTTGTCAGCTGTGAGCCTCTGATTAAATCACTTAAGAAGACAGCACTCAGTGGAAATAGGCTTCACAATGGTCTACTTGGCTAACTACCCTTGAACTTAACTTAGTCTAACAGGATATGAGCAACCTTGGTCAACAGGTTGTAAGAATACATTTTCACTTTTTGCTGTAAACCCCAGTTTCACCTACTGTGATTATGCACTGTAGCCTATCAAGGCTTCTCAGAGAGTCTTGAATGCATAGGCCTTAAAAGTCTTGTCACAATCAACTGTAAGTAGCATTACAGATTCATTAGTCCCAGAAAGATTTGTAAAGAAAAAGAAATCACTGAAAATGAAGGACTACACATCACAGAATGTTATTGTTATTTTTAACTATAATTATTTTTTACACTGTATTGTGTCCTAAAAGTCTAGCTTTTACAGTCCCAGGTACAATCTTGCAGTTGACATAAGTCCATATTTGTTAAAAATGCCAAATTTACAGTATATGTGTACACTTTAAAGAAACCAAAAGTAAATGCAAATTTACATATTACTAGATACAAATGTGTTTCTTAAAGATATCTCGACCCATTAATCATACTTTACCAAGCTGTTAACTAACTATAACATCTGAATAAAACAGTAACTTTCGGTACTAAAACAAAGGACGGGCTTAAAGCATTAAAACAAAATAGTGTAAGTACAGCACTTCAGTTATTTTTGAAATGCTTCATATATCTTTCCTCTATCAGCAGAGAACATATGCAAGTCTACTACCTGAGATACACTAGAGCTATATAATTATCAGCAGGTCTTTTGTCTTTTTTTGATAAGACCACACTTTTTGATTATCCTTTTCAACACATCTCTGAAGAGACAAATACTTGTAGTCTATATCTCAAATACTTGTAGTCTATATCTCCACAACCAGTGCCTGTGTTATTGGTTTTAAGGTATGAGACAGCATTCCCAAGTGTGTTAAAAGATCTTTGTATCATTTGCTGCAACTAATCTACATCTAGCAGGATAAGGACTATGAGTTTAAATATTATTATATTTTTTTATGTTTAACCAAGGGCCAGGAAGTCTTTAATTAATTAATTAATTAATTATCAATAATTTTAGTGCAAAAGTTATTGTCAAATCTGACATTGTTTCCCTGGTTAACAAGAGGGTTAAAACAGTTACATTAATTACTGGTCCAAATATGAAATAAATGCTAGAATTATAGATCATGGATGAGCTCCTCATTTTGTATGGGGTTCCAAAGAGATAATTCACATTCTTTTTTTCTGAAAGGAAATTCAAGTCTTCAAGTTTATTAGTTTTCAAAGCCAGTTAATATAAAACTTTATCGTATCATTACCATCCCTCTTTCTTCATATTTTTTCTTATCTTCCCAGCTGACTAAATCCTGTACCTTTCCCAACAGACATGCATTTTGCTTAAAGAGGACATCAGTCAGTATCCACTCTCTTATGCCAATATCTGTCTGAAAAAGATGTATCTATGTCTTTTGTTTGCACCCCTGCTTTATTACAGTTTTAAGACATACATTTTATTATTTCAGCTCACTTTCAAAAAAAAAAAACAGTTTTAATGTGAAACAGATCCATTTTCAATGATTACTGCACAGACTTCAATAGATGTTGCATGTCTTTTCTCAAAGACATTTCCTGTTGAGATGACCTAAGTGTGCTAATTTCTTATGTTGATTTCATGTGTTTGTGTGTATGTGTGTGTGTGTGTGTGTGTGTGTGTGTGTGTGTGTGTGTGTGTGCGCGCGCTTAGAAGCGTCTTTTAGACTGAGACTACTGTTTTGTTTTTATGTAACAGAATAATTATTCTCTTAAATTGCTTCCCTTCTGACTCTGAAATTCTATATATATTTGAAGTGCTCAGCCTAGAATTCTTAATTATCATTTGTAATGTCTTACTTTGTATGTGCATACATATGAAAATTAAAAAGAAATTGCTGAAATCAAGGAAAGTCTTTTTTTTTCTGCAGCACTGTTATCACTTTCTGGCAGAAATCACAGAGCTAGATATAACTACTAGGTATAATGAGCTGAACTGTGGTTCTTCTCACTCATTTACACTTTATGGTGTATGGCTGAAAGTGCTCACATTGCAAAGATGGTGACAGAATCACCTGCAACTGATTGGAAGGGATGTGTAAATGGAGGACTCAGCATATGTACTTATTAATTAGACTAGGATTTCATATAATTAAAATGGTAAAGAATGTCATAACATGATGTCTGCTCTCTAGATTTCTCATGTTTAGCCGTGAAGTACAATTTCTAAGATGAAAGGGCAACACCATTTTTCTAATTGTTTGTGTGTCTAATACACTACCATTTCAGAAACTAGATAAGAACTTTTTCTTGAGCTTGAAGCTAACTGTCTTCTATATCACAGCTATTCACAGTTGTTACTATAATGTATAATGACTGGGAAAAACTCCTTCTCATAACTCCACTTTTACTTAGGAAAAGTCTCATGTGCCTTACTTTTGATACAAGTAGTAAACTAACAGCACTTTTCAGTATATACAAACAATCTCATCTATACCCAGAATCAATCATACTACTTTTGGTGTGAAATTATGAAAAATGCACTTTATCATCTCAACTAAATTTGGCAAAAAGTGCAAAAATGCAAACCATGTAACTTTAATGTTGTGCTACCAAATATAGAAGGATAATTTTCACTCACAAATATGTTTTTTTAATCTGATATCTGTTCCTAACCTATGTTTGGTTGATGTCCTGTTTTAAACATGAAACCTGGGTGCAGTGTCTTGTTCAAAATGTCTTAAACATGCAATGACTGTGTAAGATTTGTTTTGGCTGTTAAGCTAATATGAAGTTTCACCTGAAACACACTTATATGGCGATTAGGACTCTAATTAGAAAGATGCTGGAAGTTGAGGAATTCCTGTAACTTGAATACATTCATATTTGTGTAGTTACTTAAACATAATTTCAGTGCAACAAAAAAGCAGCACAGCAGTGTGTGGAATCCCAGGACACAAACTTTAATGAAAATAAGTCCTTTTGTCAGGTATAAAAAAACAAACTTCTTCTATACAACAGCTTGTCACTTCTCATTCCTTCAGGCCCTTAGGTAATGTGGGTTTATCTGTATTGAAGTAAATGCCATCAAATTCTTCATAACTCTTCATCAGAGATAATAAAGATCCAAATCACCACTAATAAATCCAGCTATTACTTCATTGATAGATACAGATCATCAATGCCCAACAATGATTATGGACATTACCTTAGCACCATTGATGAAATAAATATCAAGCCAAATGTTTTCTTGCTAGGAGCTTTTAATTACCCAAGCATCAATCAGCACACTTACACCTCTAAAAGTTTATGTGTTCAGCATTTCTTAAAGTTTGTCAATGTCAATGCACTAGAGCAAATTGTAACATTTTGCAATAGTAGCTCTTTTATGCTGCCTCATTCATATGCAACTTTCATCAGCATCTAAAGTCACTACCTATGCATCCTAATAACAGTGGAAAATTCAGGAATAAACCACTCTGGTGGAACATCTGTACTAATAAACCATATAACATAAGAAGGAAAATTAGGAAAAAAATGTGTGAAATTCCTAACTTGAACAAGACACTTCTTATGGGGTTGGGAGGGTGGCCTAATGGTTAAGGTATTTGCCTTAAAAACACAAGGTGCAGGGTTTGAGGCTCACAAGGAATAATTGGCTAGGCTTGAAATGGCTCGCAAGGGCAGTTAGCTTAGTACTAATCTATGAACCTATGAACCTATGAACAATGAAGTTTGCCAGCAAAGAACTTAAGAGTACTATTAGCAAAGACAAAACGAAATCCAAAAAACAAATTAAAACAAAAAATGTCACCAGTCATAGGAATAGTTCGATACAAATCCTTTATTGTGAAGTGCTTTTCACCCGGTAGCTTCACCGGACTTCATCAGACAATTTGTTTGCTACACTCATCACGGTTTAAATACACCCCCCTCAAATGGTTAATTAATTAATTAACAGCACCCAATTCTAATTATACAATTTAATAACTTCTTTTACTAATTCCTCAAAAATTTATAAAAATATATGTATAAATATATATGCATACCTTATAGTTAAACAATAATGTCCTATAAAAACACCTACACAAATATATATTAACACTTTAAATGGTTAAAAATTACATCAACAGCATATTTTATAACTTATTTTATACTAAGGAAATTACTAATTACGGGTTATACTAACATATATTAATCCCCAAACAAATCATTTTACTATCATAATAATACATTAACATCTAAACAAACATGCAAATGAACATCATAGCTAACTACATTCTATCTTTTAAGACTTCTTAATTTTAATATACTCGAGATAGACACTACTTCATTTAAACCAGGCCATCTACTAGCATCAAACCGTAATTGCCATATCACTTCATGTTTTTCTACTAGAAGGTTCATATACCCTCCCCTTTCATCACCTGTTATTTGGTCGATAACCCTAAATTTGAAAATGTGCCCTTGATTGGCAGATACATGTCTTGCTAAAGCATTATCTAACTTTAATTTATTTATACTTAAAATATGTTCATAAGTTCTTTCTCTCATTTTTCTGTCTGTCTTGCTCACATAAAATGCTGGGCAAGACTGACACTAAGCTACATACACCACTGATTTACTATTACAATTATATCTTCCCTCATTCTTATAAACTTTATTCCTTATTTTATAAGATGCTCCACTCATCATATGCTTACACATACTGCAGGATTCACATTTGAACATTCCTGGTGTTTGTACAAATTTCTTCCTGTCATAGTCTACAAAATGTTTAAGGTTTTTTTCCTTTTTTGAAAATAACTGCTGGTTTTACCTCTAGTCTGGTTAAAAATTCTTCATCTATCGTAAAAATTCTCCAGTTCTTAACAATAATTTCTCTAATGACGTAAGCTTCACTATTAAATTGCATAATGAAGCTTAATCCATAATTTTTAACTTCAACATTCTCTTCTAATAAATTATCATTGCAAGAAGTGGGCATCTCAATAGTTGTATTCATCAATTTAACACTCATATCACCCTGTGAATTACTTGTTGCTTCCCCCACTTGTTGGCATAATAAGGGAATATACACCCCTTTACTCTGTTTTTCCTGTACTCCTAGTACAATGTTTTGTACAAATTCATCTGGGTACCTCCTATTTAAAAACATTTGTCTTAATACTTCACATTCATCTTTAAAGTGTCCATCAAGTGATACCATCCTGGCAGCCCACACTAGGTGGCCCTTTACTACTGATTTTTTCTGATGTACTGGATGAGAACTGGTAAAATGTAACATAGTATTTGAATAGGTCTTTTTCCGATGAATTTTAGCTATGTAACAACCTAAACTCTCATCTTTCACTAACAGTACATCTAAATAAGTAATACTCATATCTCCAAAAGAGCTTGTGAATTTCAAAAAAAAATTGTACTCATATTAAATCTTTGTACTAATTCATTAGCTGCCAAGATGTCACCCTTAAATAGTATGAACACATCATCCAAAAATCGGGTATAAAAGTGAATGTTCTTCATCAGTTCATTGTTATTAAATACATAATGAGCTGCCCAGTGGGCCATCATCAGATTAGCAACACTGGCCCCACATGGGGAACCCAATGCTACACCCACTTCTTGTAAATAGTAGTCACCTTCGAAAGTTATGTAATTTTTACTTAGAATTAAGTCCAATAATTCCTCTACTAACCTAATCTCTTCTATGGGTGCCCCATGGAACCTCATACTCTTGGATACCCATTCAACCCCTGTTTTATGAGGTATTGAAAAATACAAATCAATTACATCAACAGTTACAAAATTCATACTCTTGTCATATTTCATTTCATTTATATTCATTAAGAAAGTGCAAGAGTCCTTGCATATATATTTTTCCATAAGAACATACTTCTTTAAAATACTATCGACCAGTTTCGCATTAGCATAATTAATAGATTGTTTTGTATCTACCAAAGCATGCATCAGGGGATCTTCCAAACATTTATGTAATTTTGGAATTCCAAATAATTTGGGTATTCTCGGAGACAAAACTGTAAGATAGTCCAAAGCTGCTTTGTCTAGCAGTCCATCAATAAAAAAGTCTTCTAGATAGGCATAAATGTCCCTTTGAGCTCTATTAACTTCATTCAAGCTTGCTTCCCGATAAATACATCCTTCTAATACTTTTCTCATACGTGTGTTGTATTCCAAAATACTCATAATTACCAGACCCCCACCTTTATCTGGTTTTAACACTTTTACAGGTAAGGATCTCAGTTGGTCCAATGCTTCTTGCTTATTTTTGGTAATATTCATGGCTCTATTCTTAAAACATTTATTTCCCAAATCTCTGAGATCCAATTCACACATAGTTTCAAAGCATGTTAACCAAGGATGTACAGGTGGGTTATAAGTGCTTAAAACTTTCCATAATATAAACATATATTACACTTATAAATAATTTATAATAATAATTTATTTTATTTATAAATAAATTAAAATATAAAAATAAGCCATGCTGGTGGAACATCTGTACTAATAAACCATATAACATAAGAAGGAAAATTAGGAAAAAAATGTGTGAAATTCCTAACTACTTATCTCATTACCACAATGAAGTTTGCCAGCAAAGAACTTAAGAGTACTATTAGCAAAGAGATAGAAAAGGAAACTGCAAATCTTTCTTTAGTTAAGTCAGTAAATTAAGAAATAATGTTCAGTATTTCACTGATTTCATCTATAATGATATCACATCTTCCAATTCCCAGGAACTAACCAATATATTACATGACAAATTTAGTGCTAACTTTACTCCCTCCTACTCACATTGTTGCTCCTAATATCCCAGAAAATTCAGTTTCCTCTTGGAACAAGTCTTAAAATCTCTTTTAAAGACTAAACATAATACTTCCATGAGACCAGACAACCTACAAGGGTGCATTCAAGAATGCACTATTTGAACCTCTACTTATACTCTTCTGGCCTCAAGTTAAATACTAAAAAGTACAAAGCATAAAGTATTCAGCAAAGAAGCTGTTCTCACCTCATATGCTACGATGGCACAGTGGTGCAGCTGTAGCATTGTCACCTCACACCAAGAGGTTTTCCAGTTTGATTCTCGGCTGGAGTGCCTTCTGTGTGGAGTCTGTATGTCCTCCATGCATTCATGTGGGTTTCCTCTGGGTGCTTTTGTTTACAAAGACATGCATCTGGAGTGGTTCTCCCCGGGCGTCTGCTGAAAAATGGCTTTGTTCCAAGACAGACTTTCCTGGTAAACAAATGTTAAATAAAATAAAATAATGAATGGCACTGCTCTTCAGACAGACATGAACATAAGAGACCTGAGTAGTTATGTAGACAATCCTCTCATATTCACTCATCATGTTTCCACTATAGTCAGGAAATCCTTCTATTTGACCCAGTTAATTTCCAAGGGAATATGTTCTAGATTCAAAGATGTCATCCCACCACCATACCCTTCACAGACCTATCATTGAATACAGTGCTCCATTTGGTATATGTAAATCTAGGTATATTGCTTAAATAGAAAATCCCCAAAGATACTTTACAAAGAAAATTAAAGGCTTTACATTCTTCAATTATCCTAACTGATCAGCTCGACTTTCTTTACACTCAGTAGGTTGAGGTGACATGCACCTGATTTTGAGTCACAAAAGACCTAATCCTATCTGAACTGCTGTTTCTTTGCAAACCCAGTTGCTCTACAAAAAACATTGCCAGGAACCTAAATCTACACCAAGAAACAAACAAGAATCTCTGGAGAGATAGATTGTTTACTTAACATATTCCCAGCCTATTGAGAAAGTTACCAGTACAGGAAAAACAAAGTACTACTTTTACTACCTTTAAGGTAAGTCTTGATCACTCTAGGACTGTCACGTACAACCCAATTCAATTTGGTAGTTGAGCACTATTACGTGCAGACTTTCAAGTATATCTGTTCCAAGTGTGTATGACAAGACATCTTATAGTCCTAGTGATTCATTGCCTAGTAGTGTTTCTATCAACTCCTGTTGTTTGAGTTGCCATCAGGTATCTGGTTTGTGAATTTTTAATGGCCATGTTGGCCTATTTTTGTGTAGGCATATACACTTTATAGATCAAAAACTGACATTTTCTAGTGAAACTCTTAGAGGAAAACATTGAAATGCTGTACTGCAAAATGCATTTATATTGTGCTTTTTTTTGTGAAAAGAGATCTTTACTGTTGCATTTGCAATTTGTGTATTATATCTCAGATTTTTAAAAAAGATGATAACCCTTTGAATAAAGATAATCTAGTAGTTTAAGACTATTCCTTTTGTGGTTTGGCTAACAATGGTCTAATGATATTCTGGTCGATTTCTCACTGGAATAATTTCAGCAGAAGGGGATTATATAATATACCTCCATGCGGTATCTCTTAATCTATTTTTTCTGATGTAAATAATAAAATTCTAGGCATATCCTTTGATATTTTGATCTGCATAATTTCCAGGTTTTGACTAGAAGGCTGAGAGCAGTTCATAGGAATGTACCAAATGACTGCAAATGTATATTTGAATAATGACAGAACTTCATCAGTAGATATGACACTCTAGTGCACATGTTATTTTGAAGTTTTTAGAGGAAGAGTAGATGGTTATTTGGAGATTTTCTGACATAGTGGAATAATTATGTAATATTAATAAACTGATCTCTGCTCATGAAGCATGGAGAGATATTTATAAGAATGGGTTTGCTGCCCAATAGTTAACAAGATCTGATTTCTTTATAAATTCAGGAAGCATGTGCTCAAAACGACATACTTTTCAGAAGGAGGTAGAAATTTCAGATAGGAAACGCAAGAAAATTTTTAAATTGTCTGGTACTCAAAATTTAGTATATGTGTTAGATTCAATGTAGATTACAGATGTCATATTCACTGTAGGTTCAGTCTTAACAAGTGTTGTTAATGAATCTGGTAATTCAGTGTGCTAATTTTGAGGTTTCACGTAAGCTCAAAAGCAATCTAACCTGTTTGCAGACAGAGCTGCCAAGTGATATTTTTTTTCTTTCTTTCTTACAATGCTGTCCCTGTGAGAATATTAGCTGGGGAATCACCACTTAATAAAATTAACTGTTAATGTACTGTTTCCCTGTTTACCCCTCACAGTCTTCCCTAAATGCACTATTCATAAAATAAAACTTGAAATGCAGTGGCAATTTGCCTGTATTTGGTAACACAGGAAGACATTTTAAGACTTCTGACTCATCTTTGTCTGATGATATGAATGGGCTCACATCCTTCTGTCCCTGACCTGCTGCACTGATTTGATAGTGCCAGCTTGCTTTTACTGTAAATTTACATTTACCATAAGAAAATGTAGCTGTCACCATTTTAGCTATGTCGATACAATGCATGGAGATTATTACATAACCATCATGTATGTCAGATGTTGCACATGATGGTTAGAGATGATGCATAATGCAAAGTCAATATCTGTGTTATAAACTGAGTTATATTTAAAAAATACCTCCTTCAGAGTATACAGCCCTTCTTCTACTTCTTCTTCTTCTTTCGGCTGCTCTTGTTAGGGGTTGCCACAGGAGATCAACTGTTTCCATTTCTTCCTGTCCTCTGCATCTTGCTCTGTCACACCAACCACCTGCATGTCCTCTCTCACCACATCCATCAACCTTATCTTAAACCTCCCTCTTTTCCTGTTACCTGGCAGCTTTATCCTTAGCATCTTTTTCCCAATATATTCTGCATCCCTTCTCAGCACATATCCAAACCAACGTAATCTTGCCTCTCTGACTTTGTCTCCAAACCTTCCAACCTGGGCTGACCCTCTAATATACTTATTCCTAATCCTGTCCATCCTCATCACACCCAGTGCAAATCTTAACATCTTCAACTCTGCCACATCAAGCTCTGACTCCTGCCTTTTTGTCAATGCCACTGTCTCCAACCCATATACCATAGCTGGTCTCACTACCCTTTTGTAGACCTTCCCTTTCAATCTTACTGGTACTCATCTGTCACAAATCACTCCTGACACTCTTCTCCACCCACTCCATCCTGCCTGTACTCTCTTCGTCACCTCTCTTCTACACTCACCATTACTCTGAACTGTTGATCCCAAGTACTTAAACTCATCCACCTTCCCCACCTCTACTCCCTGCATCCTCACCATTCCTCTATCCTCCCTCTCATTCACACCCATATATTCTGTCTTAGTCTTATAATCTTCCTTCCACACATGTTATAGCAGTGTTTTGAGTATGGACATACTTTGGAGTAAAACAACAAAAAAAATCTATTTCACCAGCTCATAAATAACCACTCAGAGTAACCAGTTAATCATAAAGACACGGCCCTTTGACTATGAACAATTATTATTCTTAATAAAACAGATAAAGCATGCAAGAGGTGTAAACACACTAACTATGGAGGCAAAACTCTCCCATACAACCAAAGCTAATCTTTTAGAGTTTGCAAGTGACTCTTGAATCACGTGTATTGCACAGGGTAAAGACCCCACACATAAAACTACTTATGCTGAGCCACTTACAGGTTAACTCCCTAAAACATTAAGACCTCTTGTACAGCACAATCAAGAAAAGGGTTCTAACCCATCACACAAACACTGTATTACAACACCACTGATAGCTACTCATAGAAACACTGTATCCAATGCTTCTACTTCTAAGCCCTTAAGGCAAACCAGGGCAATGGCCAGATTTCCTAGTCATTAGTAATTCTATAGTGAGGCACACCAATGTCCCCCTCACTAGACTGAGTAAGGAGAGAGTCACTGTTAGCTGTGTTTCTGGTGCTAGGATCTTTTAAGTCACATAGGCACTCAGGTCATCAAACAACAGGTAGCAGTATGACTCTATCATAGTCCATGTTAGTATTAATGACACAAGATATACCTCCCTTGACTATATGAAGGAAGACATACTCAAGCTCACTGATCATGTGCCTCAGGCAGGTATGAGCCTAGCACTGACAAGCACACTACCTTCTCAAAGGATAATAGCATGTTACCAGCAGAAAATGACTGATTATAACAATTGGCTTAGCTACTGGTGTCAATCCAAGAGGATACAATATTTGATGACCTGAGAGGACATGGGCTGCACTTATACCCTCTAGACTTTCAGATACTGGCAAAGATCATTTCCACCCCATAGTGCCTTTTTTTAGGCAATGCCAAACTTACAAACATCCCGACTTAACTGAACCTACAACAGAATATCTTAAGGTGGTACTGCTTAATGCTAGAAGTCTTAACAAGAAACTCCATACCCTGCAAGCCTTCCTCTCCCTGGAGAGTGTAGACAAGTGTGTAGTAACTGAGACATGGTTTAAAGTCCCAGATAGTAACACAGCAATGCAAAGTTATAATGCCTCTCACACCTTTTCACCAGCTACTGCACAGTTGAGAACAAAAAAGGTGGAGGAGTCTCAGTCTATATCAAAACCAACCTCACATCCAGACTAGTTAAAGTGTATGATCCACTGGAACTCATACATGTGCAACTCACTATAAACAGGTTTTTCAGCCATATCCTTGCAACCCATAAGTCTGCCTTCCATGTCCCAGAAAACCCATATTACCTATCTCAATGTACTAGAGTTCTTCACCGTTCAGCCCAATACGATATTCATGGGGGACCTCAACTACCCCTCTATAGAATGGGAAATCCTACACCACCACTAATGCACAAGCCTGGCAATTCCTAAACTTCGTTAACGCCAACATCCTGGAGCAGTTGGTCCATTCTCCTACCAGGGGTACAAACATCCTTGACCTTGTACTCATAAACAATGGGAGGGTGATGTTCCTAACCCAAAATAATTTCTTCACTCATGAGATTAGACCTAAAGGCAGTATTGCTTGAAATAAAAATGAAATCCGGGATCCAGTGAAACCAAAAACCTTTAGGAACTATTCCAAGGCTAACCTCTCTCTACTAAGCGACACTGTGACTAAATTCCAAATACCCCCAAACCCAGTAAACACCATAGCATAAGCTGATCTGTTTACAAAATCTCTGCACAGATGTATTGATAGCTGTATAGAGAAAACTGTGCCCACTCGTATTAAGAATAAGACAAACTGAAAAGGCAATGTATGTTCTGTAGTGTAGTGGCTATCACATCTACTTTATATGTTGAAGGTCCTGGGTTCAAACCCCAGTGAGAACATGTACTCTGAGTTTGTAAAAGCTCTTCAGCCATTACCCTAGTAATAATCAATGAACAAGCCACCTTGGTGGAATCACATTTTTAATTGGTTATACAACAAAAGAAAAAAAAATCTTGGCCAAGCATAGGAGGAACAAAGCCCTACATACTAAAAGCCCCCCAACCAATTTAAACGGGCAGCTAAGAGGGGTAATTAATACTTCAAATGCTAAATTTGAAGAAACAATAGCTTCACAGGCAAAGGACAACCACAAAGCTTTCTAGATTCATGTCTGTAAGCTCAGAAGAAATATGCAGTAATGCTCAGAAATTATTGTAAATGGCAGCACCTACACTGAACTGGAGGCCATTGTTACCCTTTTGGCTGATAGGTTCAGCTCAAACCTCCCCAATTCCCCCATTAGAACAAAGGAACTACTGCATACCACAATCCCCCCAACCATTACTAGGGAACAGGTCATCAAAAACACTGCATCAATGGGCCCTGAGAATATCCCAGGATGCTTAATAAATAGAATGAAACATGACCTTTCTAGTCCACTTGAATAATTTTTCAACTGAAGCCTGCAGTCAAGTTTTGTGCTCAAGGAATGGAAGATGGCTACAGCTATTCCCCTGCACAAAGAGGTCCAACCACTGATCCAGGTAACTACAGGCCCATAAGTCTAACCAGCCTCTTAATAATAATATATAACAAAAATAATAAAATAATAATAATAATAATAACAATAATAATAATAATATAATAATATAAAATGTAAGGCCACAGAAAGAATTATCATGGGCATGATAAATAAGGATATAGGTAGCCTGCAAACGCTAGACACATTAGTGTTCGGCTTTGTAAAAGAAAGGTCATACCTATTAAATGTGGTGAACTTTTTTGAAAGGGTCACCAAAGCAGCGAATGAAGGGAAGACTGCACACAGCTTACCTTGACCTGGCCAAGGCTTTTGATACAATACCCTACTCAGGAGGTCAGAATAGGTGAGGCCACCTTCATCAAGAGTCACTTGTGGAGTTCTCCTGGGCCTGGTACTGGACCCGCTCCTTTTTGGTATCTATTTCTCTGAAATGGAAGCAAATACTGAAGCTTTATGGCTGACTAGGTTTGCAGATGATTGCAAGCTTGGAGTTAGCATGTACTACCCTGCAGACTCTAGCATTCTTCAAAAATGCCTATCTCTGATGAACAAATGGTGCCAGAACCATGGTCTTAAACTCAGTACTAAGAAATGCATAATTGTACCCTTTAGGATGGCAACCATCCCAACTAATTTGAATGTTGATAATAAACCTCACCTTACCTTCGACTTTTATATTGAGCAACTTATAGGTAAGGACATTGCATCTAGGTCCAAAGAGGTTATTATCCCACCATGCTCCACCTTTATCAGACCAATCATCTCACAGAGTACAATGATTCATTTTGTATGTACCTGACCAGGCATGGGTCTATATCATTTGAGGTAACGCTTAATTGAGCGAGTTGCTATTTGCTGAACTGAATTAAGTGAAAGCTCAGTTAAGCGAATGTTCAGTTAAGCAAATTTTTTTCCAGGGAAAGGACATGGTTGTCCATCATTGGGTATTTGCCCTTTTCTTTACTGTAGTGCAGTCTCGGAGTTGGTATATTTAGTTGGGGGGGTGGGGTGCAAAGCCACCCACATTGGGGAGTGTGGGAGGCAAAGCCCCCCACTTTTCAGAGTTTAAATTTAGTTTTGTTTATTCCAATCAGTAGGCAGGTAGCTGTTTTTTCCCTGGGAAACTTTTTGCTTAACCGAGTGTTTGCTTAATTGAACTTTCACTTAATTCAATTTGACAAATAGTGATTCGCTCAATTAAGCATTCTCTCAAATGATATAGACCTGCCAACCATATGCAGCAACTACAGTGACCTCAGTGGTTCCTTACAAAAACAATTTAAGGCATAACAAACCGGCCTCATGCAGAGCACCTTAAAGCCCTTTCCGTCTATTCAGTTTGCTATAGATTGGTAAGGGATGATCTATGCCTGGCTTACAAAACATCCACAAACCCCGGAGTTATGAATCTCCTGCATATTTGCAAGTCAAACAGTACCAGAAGTGCAAGGTCTGGAGACAAGAATTTTGTCTGTGACTTAAACAGAACATGCTGGAGAGACAAATATGTGTCCTGGAGATTTCCCCTCCTATGGAGCAGGCTGCCCATCCATGTGAAGCTGAGTTTGTCTATTACCCAGTTTAAGTGCAACCCAGACCAGTACATGTAGAATAGGACATTTACACTGGGCCCGACATGTCCCTTACAGACAGAGGTAGCTTATAAATGCATGATTGTCAATATCCTATTTGGATACAGGACTTCATTATTCTTTTGGGAAAGTTGTCTAGGCTTAGAAAGGCCACCCCCTGGGTCATTAACCTAGTAACAATCAGGCTTAGAAGGGCCACTCCCCCCTCCCCCCCCGGGTCGTTAAACTAGTAACAATCTATGAATCTATGAAACAAGCAACAGACATTGTCT
>NC_056735.1:596332198-596372198 GCF_019279795.1 Protopterus annectens | reverse complement strand
GTATTTAAGCTTTGCTATTGTACAAAGCTGCTGTCTGCACAGTGGCAGTTAGCAGTACTATGTATAAACACCTTGAAGATAAAATTTCCCCCCAAGAATAACTATCACTGAAACCATACCCAGTTCCTGTTGATCTAGGACCAAATAACCTGCATACTGAGCAACATTACTGTGTTGGTTAACCTTAAACTACACAAGTGTAGTTCCCACTCACAGTCTCTGTGCTACCAACACTGTTCAGTCTAATTAGCCCATTCCTTTCCCTGATAAAATCCATAGTAGGAACCTGATATTATGAATGGGCAGTTTCCTACCATCTCTGTGGCCAGCCTGAAGGACATGGGCATCGTGAGGCAATGTAGCAATGGTCTAATGTATACTGACAACCACTTAATCCTGAAACAAATCCTGTATGTGAGAGGTATAGATATACTATGAAAATGGAGGCAAGGCTCTCACATGTAGACAAATCGAATGCAAAAACAAGTTGTCAGCACACACACATCACTTCCCAAACTAAATAAGGATTTTACACATAAAGCCACATATGCAAAGGTACTCACTAGTAACTTATCAAAAACTCAGAGGCTTCCCAAATGCTGCCTTCAGAAACCACATATACAGACAGCAAAGCGAACAGCAACCACAACACATAATAATATACACACCATTGTCTCAACAAACAAGCTCATAAGACGAAACACCACAAAACCTAGAATACTGGTCTGTTCATAGGAGACTCCATAGTAAGACACATGGATGCCCTTCTCACCAGTATGGATAAGGAGAATGTTACAGTTAGCTGCCTGTCAGGTGGCAGGATTCATCAGATTGCACAAGCAGTCAAGTCAATCAGCCGCAAGTACCAGAATGACTCTGTTATTGTCCAGGTGAGTGTGAGTTACCTGAAATGTACTTCCCAGGACTTTATGAAGAGAGATATGATTGAGCTATCAGATTATTTGTCACAGGCAGGTATGAGCCTAGCTTCACCAAGGATGATGCCACAATGCAAACAAAAAATGAAAGTCTTTAACAATTGGCTTATCTTTTGGTGTCAGTCCAAGGGGATCCAGTACTTGTCAGCCTGGGAGAACATGATCGAATGGCCACACTGTTTTTCCAGAGATGGTCTGCACCTGTCTCCTCTAAGCTTTTGGATACTGTAAAGGTTTTACCCACCCCATAGTGTCCTTTTTATGTAGTATCAAAGTAATCAGCCTCCAACATAAAAAAATATTTTCTTAAGTTCAAGGTACTATTGCTCAATACTAGGAGTCTAAATGAGAAAACAAACTCCCTAGTAGGGCTCCTCACTTTGGAATATGCCAACATCTGTGCAGTCACTGAGACATGGTTCAAAGCCATAGAAATCACTCTGGCCATGCAAGGCTATAACACATTCCATATATTCAGACCACCAAATGAGCAAGAAAGAACCAAAGGAGGAGGTGTATCCATCTTCATAAAGGATAAGTAAACCTCAAAACTGGTCAAACAGTATAACTTTCTCAAGCTATTCAATGTCCAACTAACCATAGGCAAAATCCCCTACCACATAATTGCTAGCTATCGGTCCCCCATCATGATCCAGGAAAAACATACTGCATACCTGGTCTTACCGGAGTCTCTTACCATGCAGTCCAGTACCTAACTCATGGGTGCATGGGTGATTGTAACTATCCTGCCATTTACTGGGGAACATACATGACCACAAACATGCAGGCTCTTGGACTTTGTCATTGCAAATGCTCTGGAACAGCTGGTTGCCACACCCAGTAGGGGCTCAAATATCATGGACACAGTACTCAGTAACATGGGGGACCATTGCACCCCCCCATGTAATATCCTCTATGATAAGATCGGACCACAAAATGGTCTCCTTTGAAATAAATATAAGGCCAGATCAAGCTCAAAAATGCTAAAGAATTTCACCAAGACAAATTATCTCCTGCTAAGCAATGCCATAAAAAGTTTCAAAGCTCCCCCAAACCCAGAAAACACAGAATCCTAAGCAGAGGTGTACACCAATGAACTATACAGCCACTGAAGCAGATGTATAGAATCGGCAGTACTGGACCTGGTTAAACCCAGGTCTTGCAGTAAAAGCAAGCCAGCCTGGTGGACTCCTGGTATAAACAGGCTATACAGCAAAATAATAAAACTAATGTCCAAAAATAAGCATGAACAGACTCAGCAGAAGAAGAAATCCATCACTAGTCTAAACAAACAAATAAAAGATCTAGTCAAGTCCTCAAAAGCAAATTATGAAGCAAAAACAGCCTCCCTAACCAAGGAAAATCACAAAGCATTTTTAACTATCTCTGAAATCTTAAGGGGAATACCTAGCTATGGACAGAGCTGGTTGTAGATGACACCACCCATACTCAACTGGAGGAAATAGCCAACCTACTAGCTGACAAATTTGAATAAAACATCAACCCCTGTTCCCATCAGTCATCCCCCAAAGAATACCTGCCACCATTCTTCAGCCTGTTATCTTAAGACAGCAGGCCACCTCTGTGATCTCTAAGGCTAAGAACATGGTGTCAATGGGCACTGACAACATTCCAGTGTGCCTTTTAAATAGCTTAAAATATGACTTAGCCGACCCACTAAGATCCACAGCCTCCAGACAGGCTATATTCCAGCAGAATAGAGGACAGCAACAGTTATCCCTCTGCACAGAGACCATCAACTGACCCAAGAATTATAGACCAAAAAGACTGACTAGCCTCATCTGTAAGTTATGCAGGCTATACTTTGGATCCTAGAAAACAACAGTCTAATGACTTCTCATCTTCTCTTTGTCGATGATTTAAAACTGTACAGCTTATTAGATGAGGAACTGAAAGCACACCTGCAGGTTGTCAAAACCTTTTCAGATGATATTAGAATGTCATTTGGTCTTGATAAATGTGCAAAAGCAACCTGCAAAAGCAGGTAATCTGCAGCACCAGGAAAAAATCAGTTTGGGACAAGAATGTGATGTAAAAGAAAATGAGCAAGAGGAAGTGTATAAATTCTTGGGAACTGTTGAATAAGGATCAGCAATAAAACATGAACAAATGCGAATAAAACTCAGTAAGGAATAATTTAGAAGACATAAATTAATCCTGAGACAGCATTGACATCTAGGAACAAGATCCAAGCTATAAATCAATTTGCTCTTCCTGTCCTAACTTACAGTTTTGTAATGATTGATTGGCCCCAAAAAGTGTTGGATATATTAGATATTAAAACAAGAAGGATGCGTCATGCTCACTAAAGGATTTATAAAAATCAGTGTATACCAATATTATATATTCCCTGTTCCAAAGGAGGGATAGGCCTCCTTGAAATTGATTACATGTATAGATCTACAATCGTGGGACTCCACACATATCTACTGACCCCACAATATCCAAATATAGTGAAAGTTTTGAAACATGAGGAGAATAAATCTAAGATGACTTTGCTTAATTTAGCAGAAGTGTATCGACATCAAGCAGGAATGGAAATCAAACCAGAAGTAGATAAAAACCAAGCAGCAAATGAATGTGCTAAAAAACAAAAGAAAGAATATAAGGTGAAGGACCTGATGAGAAGGCAAGAAATGTGGAAAAAACATAAATATAGTTGCAAGTATAGAAAACTTCTGGAAGAACCTCATGTTGATCAGGAACAAATGCAGGAATTGTTAAGGAGAGGCAAATTCAAACCAAGAAATGAAAGGTTAATATTGGCGGCCCAAGATAGTGAGTTATGTACACACTGGTTTACAAACTCCTTTGAACATGTTGGAGAAACAGACAAATGTAGATTTTGTAAAACTGAATTGGAAACAGTCACTCACCTTGTTGGCGGTTGTGCCATACTAATGGCAGAAGGACTGCATACTGAAAGGCATAATAATATGGTGAGACTGTTGCACTGGGGATTATGCAGACCTTATGGTATCAAAGTGGCTGAAAAACACTGGAAATATAAACCACAAAGCCTCATAAAAAATTATGAGGTTTATATCACATGGGATCACCCATTACCAACAGTTGAAAAGATAGATTCTAGAAAACTGGATATAGTGGTCCAAGACAAGAAAATGAAAGTAGCATTGATCATTGAAATTGCCACACCCAGTGACTACAGTGTCTTGTGTACAGAGAGACACAAAGTTATAAGATATCAGGATCTGCAGGCAGAAACAAGAGCAATGTGGAAGGAAGATACCCAGACAGTTCCAATAGCAGTAGGAGCAATGGATCTTATAAAAAAGAATTTACAATCGTATTTGCATATATTACCAATACATGTAACTCCATATGTACTGCAGAAGAAGCCATTACTGGGCACATTGTGGGTGCTGCGAAGAGCACTAGTGGCTGACATCAAAGATTGAAACAATACTAATTTCATGAACTTTAATCATACTTTGACATTGGAATGGGGTCCATTCCCGTCATGGTATTAGAAACTTAAAAGACTTGGAGAAATTAAAGAGACCTTATCAACAAGGGCATAGGTAATGTCCAAACTCTGTGCCCAACCCAGTCCAGATTTGTTAAGGGAAGATCATGTCTGTTAAATCTGGTTGACTTCTTTGAGAAGGTCACCAATGACATGGATGAGTGACATACTGTGCACGCCACCTACCATGACCAGGCCAAGGAATTTGACACAATGCCCCACTCAGGGATTATATACAAACTCTTTCAACTGAGCATAAACCCCTACATCACTAAGTAGGTAGCCAAATGGCTCACCAACAGGGCACATATTGTCAAAGTGGGTGAATTCACCTCTAGCAAAAGACAGTTACCAGTGACATACTACAGGGTTCTGTACTAGGCCTTCTCTTGTTCAGAATTTATTTCTCAAAAGTCAAAGCAAACATAGACTGCCTTTGGCTAACCAAGTTCATGGATGACTGCAAATTGGGGGCAATCACTGAATCCCCTAATGACACTAATATACTGCAGAAAAGATTTAACACAGAGAAATGATTGGTGCCAGAGCCATGGATTGAAACTAATTGCAAAAAAAAAAAAAAATGGATAATCATTCCCTTTCTGAAAGCAAATGCCACATTATACCATGACCCCCCCATTAATATTCCAAAATGTGCACGCTGATTGGCCAGCGTGCACATTGTAAATTGACTTATACTAATGGAAAAAGGTCCGGTCGCCCAGACTTTTTCCATTAGTATAAGTCTCTTTTAAAACACTGTCTCGCTATGTTAAAAGAGTTTAACATAGCGACACACGTTTAAAAAAAGCAACAGAGATCTCCGTTGCTTATTTGAAAGCTGTCTCGCTATGTTAAACCCATTTAACATAGCGAGACAGGTTTAGAAAAAAAAAAAGCAATGGAGAAAGCAAGATCTCCATTGCTTTTCACTGTTTTGCTATGTTAAATGGGTTTAACATAGCGAGACAGCTTTAAAATAAGAAACAGACATCTCCGTTGCTTATTTTAAAGCTGTCTCGCTATGTTAAACCCATTTAACATAGCTAACAGTAAACAATGGAGATCTTGCTTTCTCCATTGCTTTTGGCCACAGCTCTGATGTACTGCGTAGGCATGCGCAGTACATCAGAACTGCCGCGGATACCAGACAGCTGCAGAAGGGCAGCAAAGAGGCATTATACAATGCCATTATTTAAGAAAAGTAATTATTTCTTTTCTTAAATAATGTCATAGTATAATAGCAATAACCCACTTCTGGGTGTGGGTAATGCGGGATTTACCCATGGTTGTCTTTGTTTGGTCCCTTGGGACCAAACCACACCAACCGTGGGTAAATCCCACATTACCCACACCCAGGCGTGGGTTATTGCTATAATATAGACTCTAGCCCCCTAAGAGTGGACCCAGCGGTACATGATTTATTTTATTTATTTATTTAGAGTTTGTTTGCTACAATGGTCCATTGGGCCAAGAAGAGTCCATTTTCAGTGGAATCCTGGGGAGAAAACTCCATAGAGACAGAGACAATGTACATAGTAAGCAAATTATTAGTGATATAGTAATACAGAAGTACAGATAAAAAAACATGGTATATAAATGTACAATTTGGTAAAATGCTAAAGAAAGATTATAAAATTGTAAAAATTATAATAATTATGAAAATTATAAGAATTATAAAAAACATTAGTAAATATTTACAAGTATTTACAAGTATATGTATTCCTCCTATAGAAATATAACAGTAGAGGCAAGAGATACATATATAACCAATGAGAGTTTTAGTAGAGGAGAGAGACGGGGGAAAAGTGAGCAGAAAGGGAAAAGTAGAAGATGAAGAGAGTAAAGAGAGAGGTGGGGGAGTAGATAGCTTAGTGTGGGGTGGGAAAAGAGAGAAGGAGGGAGAGTGATAAAATAGGGTGACTTGCTAAGGGAGTTATGTGGGGTGGGAGCAGGAACATTCCCAGAGGGATATTAGATGTGAGTGGAGCAAGGTTTTATAGATAGAGAGGCTGTCAGTGGTCCAGATAACAGGTGGCAGGGAATTCCATTGGCATGCTAAGGAGAAAGATAGAAGATGTTTGCCAGGTGGGAGGGCAGGCTTGTGCAGTTCAATTAGATTCTGGTTATTGGATCTTAAAAGCCTTTCAGATCAGTACATTTTAAAGGTGGAGGCAAGGGAGGGGCAGAGGGAAGTACTGAATATGATTTTGTGAGCATGGGCGAGTTGAATGTAGGTAAGATAATTAGGCAGTTCTAACCAATTTAGTTTGTGAAGGGCAATGCAGTAGTGGATGGAGGATCTGTAGCCTGTGGCAAACTTGGAAATTTTGTTGGAACAGGTTAGTAAGAAGTGGGGCACCATATAGGATTGAAGGGATAAAGTATGTGGTAGAGAGAACAGACTTGGTGGAGGGAGTGAGGTAGCGATTGTGGCAGTAGAGCATACCAAGTGGGGTTTTTTTTGGATGTATATCACATAGTCGAAGTTTTATAACTTCGAAAATGGAATGTACGAACCATTCCATTCAAAGTTACAAAACTTTGATTATAAATAAAAAACAAAAAAAGAAGAAAAAAAAACTGTTGTAAGCAGTGGGCAAGCCCCCCTGCACCCTCCACACCCCCCACTACTTAAATATACCAACTCCGAGATCGCACCTCATTCAACAGAACAGAAACCTCCCCTCACGGCGATTTCCGTTGAAATGCTCAAACTTGTACAAGTTCGAACTTATGGTCCCGACCATATAAGGTTCGAACTTGTACAAGTTCGACTATGTGATAGGAACCTGTTTTTTTAATATTTTTGTGTAGGTGGGTATCAAATTTAAGCTGATCATTAATGAGGACTCCTAAAAGTTTAACAGTGGATACTATTTCGAGAGATGTATTATCTTGGCTTGTGATGGAGAATGGATTTTTGTCTATGGTGGTGGTTTTAAAAGGGGTAAATATCATTAGTTTAGTTTTTGAACCATTGAGTGCTAGGTGGTTATCTAACATCCATTGTTCTGTGGTAGAGAAGGTGTCTTGGGTTATTTTTATGAGAGTGGAGGTGGAGGTGGCAGTACAAATGATTGTTGAATTGTCTGCGTATTAGATGAGTTTTGCATTAGGGATGGTATGGTGGAAGTCATTTATGTAAATATTAAACAGTAGAGGACCTAATATGGAACCATGGGGTACACCTGTGGGAGTATTAAGGAATGAGGAGGTGGCTTTTTTCCATTTGACTGCTTGTTGCCTATTAGAGAGGTAACTAGTAAACCAGCTGATAGAAGAGAGGGATAGATTTAGATTAGAGTTTAGTTAGGAGAAGGTTGTTAGAGATAGTATCGAAGGCCTTAGATAGGTCTAGAAGGAGGGTAGACACAATACAGCCAGAGTCACGGGTTTTATTAACTGTTTCGCGGAAGGAGAGGAGAATGGTGGTAGTGCTGTGGCCAGGTCTGAATCCATGTTATTTGGGAGTTAGCAGGTGGTTATTTATAAGATATGGTAAAAGTTGTAGGTGAATACATTTTTCAAGAAGTTTAGAGATGGGGATAAGATGGTGATAAGCCAAAAATTAGGAATGTTATTGTTGTTGCCTCCTTTGCGAAGTGGAATAATAAAGGATTTTTTCCAGAGTCGGGGTACATAGCCTTCTTGAATCGACCGATTAATTGAATGCAGATGAGGAAGGCAATGGCTTCAGCGGCTGCCTTAAGAAAGTAGGAAGGAATGTTATCAGGGGTGTTGGAGCATGGTTTTAAGTTCAGAAGGATTTTTTTATGGTACATATAGGGATAGGTTTGATGGAGAAGGGAGGAAGTTGGGAGGTAGAAGAGCTTGAGGAGGAAGAGATAGGGGAAGGTAGAGATGAGGATGTAATATTATTAATGAAGGATGATGTTAGTTTGGATATAGAGTCAATGAAGAAAAAGTTAAATTGGGCGGCTAAGTCCAGGTCAGAGGCACACACCAGTCCCTGTACTCAGGTTGAGTACTCAGGTTGATAGTAACCTGAACTTTGACCACCATATGTCCAAGGTTATGAGGAAGTCCTTCTGTGTGGCACAATTCATAAGTAGGGGCATGGCATCTGGCTCAAAGAATGTAATTCCATTGTACTTCTCCCTCATCAAACAATTAATTGAATAAAATGTACCCTTTTGAATGTACCTCACCAGGCATCTGAAACAGCTGGAGTGATCCCAGAGGTTTCTTACCAGGAAGATACCAGGCATAAAAACAAGTCCTATGCAGAGAGATCGAATGCCCTATAACTGTATTCTGTCTCTTACATATTATGAAAAAGCAATCTGTGTCTGGCTTACAGGGTAGTGTCTTTTCCAGCCCTGATGGAAATGTTACACATTTATAAGTCAAACTGCCAAAGTATCATTTATTCCAGGGATCTTAACTTAGCCCCTGACATGAATAAATCATGTTGGAGACACTGATACATCTCTCAGAGACTACCCCTTCTTTGGAACAAACTTCCCATTCACATGAAGCAAAGCCCATCCTTGACTCTCTACAAGCACATCCTAGATCAATGGATGGATAATTGTAAATTTACTCCTGGGGTGGTGTCCACATCCCTCTTTTACAGAGGCAGGTGGTATTAGATACCATAACATATCTCATACCTCTTTGAACTTTCTTCACCTAACTATTGAAAATTGGGGAATATGGCTAAGCTTGTAAGGGCTCTTGGGCAGTTAGCCTAGTAATCTCCTATGAACATATAAATAGATGGTCATGGTGCAGGTGTACAGGGACTGGTGTGTGCAACTTACACAGTTGTCATCTAGCAAGCCTGGATCACTGGGGTTATCCTATTTAAGGAAGTAACAGAAAAGGAGGAAGGGCTAGCAGCAGATGTTTTGAGTCACTGCTCTGGTGTGTCCCTGTCTATCTGTTTACTTTGTAATCACTCCTATTGTTTGTATTAAAACATCTATTCCTGATTATGATATTATATAAAGATACTAGATAGCACAACATGCTCATCACTTTTGTTTCTCAGTTATCTAGCACTTTTTTACATCCCCATGTGTGTTTTTCTGCTTACTTCATTTTGTAATCCTCTCCAACCAGTTTTATTTTCCCCTCATTATGACTTTCTCGATGATGTTCAGTTCTTTCAATCAATCTGTCATCTTATTCTACTGTCCTTCTACATGTGGAATGAGACATATGGGTTCTTCTCTGATGTTTGCAGTCTACCTGCTTGCAGTTTCAGAAACAGAAACTATGTGTTCCTGTTGCCAATCACCATTCAAATCTGAGTCAGTGCACTGCATTTGTCATGTTCTGGGTGGTATCTGGTGTGCTATCCCTGACTGCAATGCATTGTGGGATCTTCCAGTGGGAGCATCCTCTAATATTACTCAGCATGTATTCTGCTGCTCATATCTTTACAATGAACACATGGGATACACATTGAAATCCTTGTGAGTCACACAGATGGCTTTACACCACTCTCATTGGACTGTACAGATACGACATGCTGGTATGTCTCCTACTGCTAAAACAGTGGTAGTTGGCCTCTTGTAGCACATACAAAATGTTCCTCTTCCAGGTGCACTCTGACATCTTCCAGTTCACTTTTATGACATCTTTCTTTGAAGGCATATCCCTCTGTTTTTAAATATAACTACTGTGTGAGCTACTCTTCCTTGTTGTTCCACACATATGGAAATGCCTTCTGTTTTGTGTCTGACTGCTTCATGTTCTTTTCTGTATACTGTCTTATGTGTTGCAGTATACTGTCTCATAGCTTTATTGCTATGCATTTCCATTCTAGCCTATCTCACCCTTGTTGGCTTGTATTTGGCCATAACTCTCAACATCTTGGCACAAGAAATTTGAACAAAGCCTAAATTAATGGGGGTATAAAAGCCCAAAAATAGGGACAGATTTTAAATATTGTGCTCATAAACATAGAAAGTTGCTAGAATAACTGGGTTTTTGTTAGCATGCATCTTTTGAAGGATATGAAATATAAAACTCAATGTATGTCATTATTTAGTGACTTCAATCCAAACTGAGTTGCCAGAAACCACACCTTTAATGAGGAACAGACCATAAATCCAAAGAAAAAATCTGGACATTCTGCGAAAATCTAGACAGTTGAGAGCTATGTACTTGGCGGCCATTACCTACACTTATACTGGGAACTAACTTGTTTGCATACTGCTGCCTACTAGCTAGGATTTGTTACCACATGATGTATTGCACCAAGCACTTTTATGAGGAACAGACCATAAATACGAAGAAAAAATCTGGGCATTCTGTGAAAATCTAGACAGTTGAGAGCTATGTACTTGGCGGCCATTACCTACACTTATACTGGGAGCTAACTTGTTTGCATACTGCTGCCTACTAGCTAGGATTTGTTACCACATGATGTATTGCACCAAGCAATGCCTTCTAACATATTGTTTACTGGCATCATCCATCTCTCTTTCAAGGTATATGTTCCTCTAGCATGCAAATTGTATGTTACTTTTCTTTTGCTATTCTGTCTGTAGCATTCTGCGCTCATTGCTGAGTGTACACAATATTTTTAACAAGGTGCTATGTGCTATTTCTTTACATTGCTTCCTGGTATCTTGTATGATAAAGTATTACACATAAATGTCTCACTAGTGTCTATTATCTCATCTGAATTACTGCACCATAAGAATCATTGGTGTTTAATGTTTTGGAAATGCACGAGTCTTGTAATGTAATATATATATATATATATATATATATATATATATATATATATATATATATATATATATATAGCTGTGTGTGTGTGTGTGTATGTGTGTGGGGATGCGGGGTGGGAGTATGTGTGTCATGTAGTCCTGACACACTATCCATGCACACACGCACACACACACACACACACACACACACACACACACACACACACACTGCAAAACATGGGTGTGCTGTGCTTAGCATTTACTCAAAATCCCACTCATATGCAGCTTAGATGATAGTGGTACCTGCTATGCAGTGTTTCAGATGAAATGTTTTTTCTGTTAAAGTGGTAAAGACTGCATACAAGAAAATACATGAAATAATTAATAAATCCAAAACTGATTCCTTAACATTGCATCACATTGCAAGTGGAAAATAAAGCTTACGCAAGTAAGGTCAGTAAAACACACAATCATTTTTTTCTAGTGCTGGTTTGTGCAGACCAAAATTTGTTAGACATTGTGACAAAACAATGACAGAATGCAGGGAAAACTGATCTTTTTTACCTGTGTTGAACCTGTCTTGTAGGAGCGAAGTGAAAACACAGCATAAATAATCATACAGAAATGCAAAATAAATGCTTTACATTCTGCAGACTTGTGCTTTGTTCTCTCAACCTCAGCATAATAAATGACTCTAAGATAATTACCTTTCAGTCAGTTATATTTTCTCTCAGGAGATGACCTTCTCAAAATACTCTTGCATAGAGGAAAGCCCTGTGAATATAACTATTGAAGGAATCATGAATCTCACTCCTCATTTACAATGCAGTTATGCAGATGCAGAAAAAATGATGTGGTAATGCAGATGTGGCAATTATAAATTCTAGACTGGTACAACAAAGTTTTCAATCTTTAAAATGCATTTGCAGAATGTTTTGGTTTTGGCATCATACCTCTGTAATCAAAAAGCTTGCAGTAAAACTATGAGGAACTAGGTTAAAATAACCAATTGAGTTTTTTGCACTGTTAGCAGCATTTTTCCAAGTGCAAATAGACTTTACACTGTTCAGTTGTCGACACATCTACTGCATCAAGGAAATTATTAAGATTCATTATTACAAGTGGCTGCCTTGACTTTTGAAACAGGAATGCTTTATAACAATCAGTTGCACAACATTCCATACTGAAACATTTTTGCATGGTGTTATAAGCATTCTAGCAGTGATTGTGTCCTGCTAAGCATCAGCACTCTCTTAAACTTGACAGACATTTTTGTTATATCATAGATGGTAATTTTCTATTTTCTTTAAACACACACATCTCGCCAGACATTATTTCTTTGTTTTTCTAAAGATAGACATGCAGAATATTATAGGCAGCATATATAATGACATTCTCATGTCCTAAAATTGGAATACGTTTATTCTGAAGAAGTGTTCTATACTATCCGCTACAAGCACTCAAATCCCAAGTCTTCAAAAAACACTGTCTAAAAGCCAGGGACTTAAGTTGCTTGTAGCTCTTGTGGGCTGTTGCTCATACTCAAACATGAATATGAGATTGTACAAGCAGCTGTGGGGAGGGAATGGAAGAGGGGTTTTATTATAAGGAAGTGGGAAGTGTTAGGATTTGGGAGCAGGAGGGGGATTTTAGGGTTAGGAAGTCAGAGGAGTGTTTTTGGGTTAGTGACTGGGAAAGGAAATTTAGGTTTTGGGAGCAATCATGTAATTTAGATTTATGAAGGGGGAGTTGGAGTTTTAGGTTTAGGGAGCAGGAAGAAGGTTTTAGGTTTACGGAGTAATCAGGAAATTTAGATTTACTGAAGGGGTTGCATTTTTAGGTTTAGGGAGCGATCAGAGATCTCAGGGTTAGGCAGGGGAGTGGATGTTTAGAGTAAGGGACCAAGGCATCGGGTTCAGAACTGGTTTGTAATATAGGTTTATGTTTAGGGTTTAGGTTCTGGAAGACTATGTAGTTTAAAGGATTGAGTATTGGGAGGTCTATGTAGAAGTGGGAGATTGGGCTACATGTATATCAACACAATTGATAGACCATAAACACAGTGACACACTATTATGTATGCAAAAAAGCTGTAATCTTGGTACATGCAAACATTTAAAGAAAAAAATACATAGAAAACATTGTTTTTTGCAGGGGTGGCTAGCCTTCCTGCACCCTCTACACCTCCTGCTATTTATATATTCTAACTCTGTGATCACACAGTCCACAGGGAAAGAGAATATTCCCCTACCCAGGGACTGTTGAACTCGCACATCTGTCAAACAAATTGTGTCAACTGAACAGATGTCAACCAAAGTGTGTGTGTGTGTGTGTGTGTGTGTGTGTGTGTGTGTGTGTGTGTGTGTGTGTGTGTGTGTGTGTGTGTGTGTGTGTGTGTGTGTGTGTGTGTGTGTGTGTAGATATAGATTACACACACACACACACACACACACACACACACACACACACACACACACACACACACAAACTTCACCTACAGGGCAAATGTATGCCATGCAAGATTATGCTGGTATGGAATCATGTAATCTATTTGTATAATCCCACAGGTACAAGTCAACAAATAGTTAATCAGCATGTAATTTCTGATGATTATAACACATATATCGTATGCTTGTATATATACACATATTTATTTTGTATAAATGTGTATGTATATGTGCTATGGTTGCATACACTCTTAGTAAGAATAAGCAAATGTAAGCTGTGGTAATTAAATTCTGACTAACAGGAAGAAGGCAGGTAACAATGCATAGCCTCAGCCCTCTGTGGTGCCAGACCATTTATATACTTAATATGTCATACTTATGCACATTGTTTCCAATGATAATTATCATGCCTTATGTTTTAAGCTTTTCTCCTCAGATCTCCAGGGAAAAGGAACCATGCCCTGCTCAACTAACCCAGTAAGCAGCAAAACACAAAGATGAGCCCATGGGTAAACGAATTGCCATAAAAATATGAGTAAAATAAACAAAAACAAAGCATAACAACAAAATGAAGCACAACGAGCATATAAAATAAGCAAAAATATGATTTATTCAGTATTTTTGCTTATTGTATATGCTCGCTGTGATTCGATTTGCCATTAAGCTTTGTTTTTGTTTATTTAACCCAGTAAGCAAATGCAGAGAACAAAAGAAAGAAAGAAGGAAAGAAAGAAAGAAACCCATAATGTGCATTTTAGCCATCTGAAAAGCGACACAACATATAGCATTTCTGTCTCTCTGCTCTTGACAATCCAGTGTGGTTCTCAGCTGGAGTACCTTCTCTGCAGTCTCTAAATGCCCATCTGTATGTGTCCATATATATTACTGTTGGGAATTCCAGTTTATTCCCACATTTCACAGATATGCCTTACATTAATTAGCAGGATTCAAATTGTCCATAGGTGTGCATGCAACATGTGACAGAAAATAATGAAGAAATGCTGTGCTGCCCACTAACAGAAAATAATGCAGAGCTCATTTGATATATTTTATTGCCCCAGCACAGGTTTTACAGTTACTCAAGCTAACATAAGCCCTTTGTCATGAGTTAATAAAGTGTACACAATTAACTCGTGATGAAGGGCTTCTATTTGTCTGAATGCTTGAGTAACTAAAAACACTATGTTGCTTGAATAAGAGATATTGCATTATCTCTGTATTTCGGTGCCATTATGACTGAGTTTCTATGCATTCTATGAAATACTGGCATTCTTTCCATGGTTAGTTTCTCTGTCTTGCTCCCACATGTGGTAGGATTGGCTATGGATCTCCTCAATCATGAATTGGATAAAACTGATAATTTGAAAATGAAGAAATGGTGTCAAAGAAATGACTTTCAACAAAACTTGAAAGCACTACCTTCATTACAACTACACAGTTGCTTTGAGGTTCACAAAAAAATCACTTTAATTTCTGATAACTCTTTGTACATTGTATAAGTCGACATGGAACAAAACAGTGGCTGGAATACACATTAATATGATGCAATATGGAACAAGGGGACACAACCATTTTTAGGCAGTTGGCACTATAAATGCACTGTTCCACTGCAACAGAATTGTGTAGTTTGTGGTAAATTATCAGAGTGCTTAGGCATAAGCATATAGAGCATAGCTTTTAATGTTGATGAGCTACTAATGTTGTGGGACATAATACAGTTGGTGTATGTTTTGGGTACATTAAGAGGCCAAGGCAAGGGTGGTGCCAGTGATAAGGTGGATGATAAGCCTTTTAACAGGGTACAAACAAACACATTTGCATTTTTAAATTTATTTTTCTACCTATACCTTTTTAAACTCTTCACCATTTTTAGAACCCTTGGTAGGCCCCATGCTTTCTACCAGCCTAATTTCCATTTGACCATATGACATTCATATTGCCTATGTGCAGTATGGATTTTCAATCCATGCTGAAGCTACATCAGTTGAAAAGTAATGATTTTTTCACTGTTGGATATGTATTTGAGCTTTTCATATAGGCTTGATGCTTCTATTATGGTAGCCATGATGCTTCTCAATTGTTCTTCTAACCTTCCCTCATGTTTATTAGTTACATGTTCTTTGCTAAGTCTAGATTTCTAAAGTTTGGCTTGAATTTACTTTTAAGTTAAATTACAGTATTGCATTATTTTTGCTTAATGGCAAACCATGACAATAATTTTACATAGACATTTAAGAATATTTAACATTCTTAAAAAAAGTTGCCTACATCAGAGACATAGAGGAATAAAGCCCTGACTATGACTCAGGAGACACATGGTGGAATAGTGATTTGTGTGCTTGACAGCACAAGTGAGGAGGATAAACATGCTGATCCTATGTTTGGAGGGTGCATGTGTTTAAGGCCAGGTGTGCATGAGTTGATTTTCTTGTTGGAGATTGGAGAAACAGCCCCTTACTGTAGGTGGTCAGGGTAGTCCTGAAAATATTAGTGACATCTGGATGTCTTGAGAAGTTCAGTGCTCATGCTCATTCTGTGTCCCACCCTTGGGCTGTTTCTGGGTGGAAGCATGGGTATAGGGATTAAAAAAGTGAGCCACTCTAGAAAGTAGCCACACTGCTGTTTCTACCCAGATGGCTCTTAGCCCCAGTGAAGGCGAAATTAATGGGCAGATCAGAAGGGTAGGTACTAATGATCAGCAGGCAATGGAGGCAAACTGGAGCAAAAAAAAAAGTTCTTAAGAATATTTAACATTCTACTTCCTCTCCATCCCAACCTTTTTCCTCAGTCTTTCTTCACCTTACTCTTGGCCTATTCAGTTCCACTTCCAACACCCAATTTAGTAGCCCATTTTATGGAGGTTGCTACTACCAGTGCTATCTCACTCTGCCCCTGGTGGTTGGGTTCAGGTATGGACAGCACTTTAGAATCATTCTAATGGTCTGTTGCAATAAATTGCTCTCCCCACCAGTTAATACTTAACATCAAGGTTGTTGTGATCCCAGTGCAGTACTTTGCATTCATTTACACTGAACCTTGACCACCATCATTTTGCACAACCGTCAGCCTTTCCATGTCCTTCTTTACTTCCTCCATATCATCTGCTGCTACAAATGTTTTTGTGTCATCAGTGCAGAGGCTGATTCTTTCTTAAATTCTCACAGATATATGTCTGAGGGAAAGACACTGAAGACAACTGGACAGATGATAGATCACTGATGTAGTCCTTTAGTCACCTCTCTAATTCATAATATTATCCTTTTTACAGTGAACCGCTTATGCTGCCTTTCAACCATGTAGCAATCCATTTAATCAGCCATTGTCCAACCCCCAGCCCTCCCAGTCTTCCTTTTAATCTCCTGTATGGAAATAAGTCAAAGATCTTGTTGAAGTACAGGTAAACCATATTTGTTAGTAAGACTTTGTCAAGTTTACCAGTAACCCACTATAAAGCTGAATATCATATGACCTGCAGCAACTTTTGGGTGTGAAACCCTGTTGGTTGCTGTGGGCTTTGCTGTGATCTGGCATTGCTACTAGGTCTCCCCTTTGGATTATCTCTATGAGTTTGCCTGTCAATTCAGATCAGCTAGTAAGCCTATAGATCACTGCATTTTTTTTCCTACTCTAACTTTTAGAAGGGTACCATATTTGCTGTCTTCCAGTACTCAGACATGTATCAATTAGCAGACTTGCCAGAGTTCTGATAGCTGGAAGGGGTAACTAATCTGATCCCTGTGCCTTATCTTCCCTTAGATTAATCAGTTTCCCCTCTACCTCTTACCTTACTATCCTGGTATATACCTACTGTTCTCCCAATTTTGACATGCCTTCCTCTCAGCATGATATCTTCACCTTCCTATCCTTTGAAAAGATTGATGAAGTGTATTTATTCAGTACCTCTGTTCTTATTCCAGTGTTCTGTGACTTCCCTCACTTTTTTACTTGGTTTGCCATAGCTGTTCTTCTCTTTCTGCTTTCTGCAATGTAACTAAAAAGCCCTCACTTTCTTCTTGATCTTCCTGTCAACTTCCGTTCAACTGTTCCTTTGCTGACCTCATACCTTTTGCTTCATTACCACACTCCCTTTCTTCATCACTGCTTGCAGCTCTCTATTTATCCATTCAGACTAATTGAATTACAGAGTAGTACAGAGTAGTGCAACAGTTCTGCTCTACATCACCATTGTTTGTTCATCTCCTATGTTTTACATCTATTTTACATTATGTGTACTGCATGTTCACCTAGTCCCCTCTTCTGTTTCTGTGACACTCACTCTCTCATTCTAACTGAGTTTGAAGGTGCATTCAGTCTGCTGTATGTTTCTAGCCCAGCCATTCTAGTGTAAGATATAGCCTTCCATGCATAGAACTGGTCAGGCATTACCAGATCCTCCCATTAGTCCCTATCCAATCTCCCTTGCCCACTTCCTCAGCTTGCTGTTAGGCACATCTTCTCTTTCCTCAGTGTGCTGGTTGCTTGTACAGATGAAATTTCTCTAACTGTCTTTTTGTTCTTCTTACATCTCTCTATCACCTGTATGGCACTGCTTGGCATCAATTCAGCTCAAATCAATGAAAGGTTGATTGTATCTATATGTCCCTTAACAAGTGTCCACCACTCTACCATCATGTAGTCTTCTCCTGCTGCTTACAGGTTCTCTGCCTTTAAACTGATTTTACTGAAATGGGTCTATATTATAACATTGAAGTCTTAAAACTTCGAATGTTATAATATTGAACTCTATGCACCGAACGCTGACAATAGCGAAGCTGCAGAATATCAAATACTTTCCTAGGGAAAGTATTCGGTGGGCTGTTTCTGCAGCTTCGCTATTTCCTTGACTGTGAAGTGAAGGTTACGGACCAGGCTAAGGTAAGTGTGAGAACAGATCGGGTTAAGGTGATTGTGTGATAGGTAGGGACCTTAGGGTTAGGGAGCAGGTAAGGTGAGTGTGTGATAGGGACCTTAGGGTTAGGGAGCAGGTAAGGTGAGTGTGCGATAAGGACCTTAGGGTTAGGGAGTAGATAAGGTGAGTGTGCGATAGGGACTTTAGGGTTAGGGAGCAGGTAAGGTGAGTGTGCGATAGTTAGGGACCTTAGGGTTAGTGAGCAGGTAAGGTAAGTGTGCGATAGTTATGGACGTTAGGGTTAGGGTTGGGTTAAGGTAAGTGGATAGCTAGTAGTGTATGTATGGTTTAATGTAGGGATTTGTGAAGTGTATGTGTGTGGATTATTTATTTTGGTGTGCTTGTGCTGTGTGTATGTTTGTCGGAACAGCAAATTTTTTCCCTGGGAAGAAATTCGCTATTCTGAGTGTTTGATGTTATAGTCTTTCGATCAAAATGGTTTAATATTATATCATTCAAAGTTTTAAGACTTTGATGTTATAATATAGACCCTACTGAAATTTTATCTATTCTTTCTTAATTTACTAAACTCTGAAATTCCTTTGAAGTTTGGTTTTCCAAACGCTAGCCCTCATCTCTTATATTTCTTGCCCCATGCCACTAACCTTCGTATTTGTTCTTCCATACTTCCAATTCCCCCAGGCTTTCTCATTGCCTGCACTGGTCATAATTGCCCTTGTGTTGCATCTAACCCGTCACCATCCTTTCTGTGGTCTTCCTTCTATTCCTCCCAACATCTTAGCAGAAAAATCAGAGAAAAAGGCAAAAATAATGAGGGACAGACACCCAAAACTAGAGACAATTTTTTACATATTGCTCTTATGTATGTTGAAAGTTGCCAGAATAAGGGCAGAGCCAAGACTGCACAGTGTTAACAGCTCTTTTCAGAGCTCTGTAATTTCTTATAATTATTGACAGGAAAAATTACTAAATTATCATTTTATTCAATTTCCAAAGCTAACTAAATACTTACTTTTTTCTATCATATTTTAAAATTTCATGTTTTTTGAAGAAAGATTTCTGTCAAAATACTTAAGGAAAAAATGTCTAATAGTCTGAATGATGAGCAACTTCAAGAATAATCATACAGACTCTGCTATTAAAAAGAATTATATCTGGAGACATCAGTTCTTCAAGACATAACTATTAAAACCAATGGATTTCAAGAAAATCTTTAAGAAGTAAAAAAAAAAATAGTCTAAAGCAAACTAATATTTTTAAAGGCTTATTCAAACAGCTATAAACAAAAATCTCAGGTATTGATAGTGGACTATCTGATATTAAAACTAGACTTAAGGAAAATTAATCTCAAATGACAACACAAAAAGTCACATTTACTGGCTGATGGAGAAACTTGATGATTTAGAGAACAGAGAAACAAGAAACAACATAAGAATCTTTGGCCTGCCAGAAAATCAGAGGGGATAATATAGTTTCTTTTTTTAAAAAACTTGGATTCCTAAGGTACTATTAATAATACACGTAAACCAAGATCTATTATAGTCAAATTTTATCCTGTATGGGCAAAAAACTGGTGTTATAATCTGCCTGGTCAAAGGCTCTAAAAAATTTGAACATTCAGTCATCAGATGTGATAATGATAATTCATCCAAGATTATGGAACTTAGAAAGAAAACATGGCCATTAATTAAGCATATTAAGTAAACAATATCAGAGCTCAACTAATTTACCCTGCAAAAATGAGACTTCAATTGTACTACTGAAGAAGCATTCTCTTTTATCAAAAACAAAAACATCATTCCCTTTACAGATGATATGGATTGGTTACCTTCAGCCCATATAAGAGCACCAGAAAAAGACAGTTGGGCAGATATAAAGAAAAAGAAACAAAAATAGAAGTTTCTAAAAAACAATCTACTAAAATCTAAAATGATAATAACAACTTGATATGTCTTAATTCAATTTTTAAAGTGATTTTTTTTCTTTTTCTTTTGTTGTCTCTTCAACTTCATAACAGGTAATGTTATTATCATTTTACTGGTTTCAAAATACCCTCTCATATATATTATGTCTTCTTCATATACAAATTTGTCTGCTTTCTTGTTTCCTTTCTCTATTCTTTGCATCCTAGTAGTTTAGAGCATTATACACACCTTAATTTATCTAATTTAGAGAAAGAAATATATGTTAATACACTAAATCTAGTTTGACATAAATAATTATTCTATAATTTGTCACTTATAATATTAGTCCTGCTGTTTCTTTATTTGTTTGATAAGATTGACATAAAATGGGAAGAAGAAGAGCTTTTATGTATCTTTGTTTGCGCTTTTATCCTACTTCTTCATTGTATTTATATTTAGATAGTGATGTATGTTTTTGAACCTATGTCAAGTTCTGAGATTGGGTTGGACTGAAGCACTTCTCATTGCTTGTTAGTCATGCCTTTGTGTTGTCTATGAGAATCTGCGATGTGGGTTTTCTGGGTTTTTGACCTCTTCACTGTTGTGTGGTGTTTCATGGGGGAAGGGATGGTGGAAAAGGTTGTTTTTTTCTTTGTTTTTTTTTCAATCCTTTGAATTGGATGTTTTGTGTGATTTTTGACTGGGATCAGAGTTGCATTACTTTGCTGATTTCTTCTTAAATTCTTAAGTTGTAACACAGTATGAATTTGCAAAGTAATGGTTGTCCACAATTTGAAATTGCTTCTTAGAACTACGAACAGTTTAGCATCTTTGCTGTAGAGCTCATGAAGGGTTTTCCCACTTCAAGCACAGCATTTAATGTTGCAAAGCTTCTGTGGAATGTTCATATTGTTACCTTATTTTAGAACATCTGATTTTTCATGGAAGCGGAGCCTATACAGTATAATGAAGTGTCGCTGGTCACTAGAGTTGAAGTGCATCATTTTCTATTTTGCATTTATATTTGAACTCCACTTGTATTCTTCCTGTTGAAGGATGGCTGTGTTGACAATGCATGTTTGCCTTTTGTGCTATAGATTCTTGTACTGAAATATAAGATAAAGTAAACATAAACCTTTTTTCCCCCATAGACATTGTTGTCAACCTCATCCCATTTGTTTTTTCTCCACATACTTTTTGTGGGATGATTTAATATTTTGGAAGTCAGCTTGTTTGTCAATTCAACTGTGTACCATAATGAGAGTCATAAAGAATCTTTTGTACTTATCTTGCTATATTATATAACATAGTGTAACTGGTGTAGTCAGCAAGTCTTCTAAACAAAAAAAAATCCCACATAAAGCTTGGTACTGCTGAGATGGGGTGTTACTTAGAAAGTTTCACTTATCTTATGGAATGAAAAAAAGAGAAATCAAACAACTTTGTTTTAATGGGAGAATTAGAAATATACAGTATGGTTGAGTGAATGACTAGAGGGGATTTGTTCTTTCAGATTATGCAGCACCTTTCTTAGAGACATCTTGATTATGGTCAGTGTGCACAGTGGAAGACAATAGACACAGCATTGTTTCTCTGTTAATGGACACTTGAATGTGAGAACAGACAATATTGTTTAATGTTAGTCTATAGTTTTCCAAATATAACTGGTGCTAGTGGTGAAGATTGAGGCTCCTTGCCCAGTAATCAAGGAGTCCAATTCCTCACCCCTAGCACAAGTGAGGGATGTACATATTGGGAAGATGACAAGTACACACACAGTAAAGTACAATTTCCCTTAAGAGCACACAGAGATCACAGTCAGTCTGGGACTAGTTTCTGCCTCTTTCTCCAAATCCCCAGTAACTCTCCCCACTGGCACAGCTATAGGGTTAAGATCTCAGGGGAGTTGTCAAGCCAAAACCTCTAGCACCCTCTCTGTCCAGTCAGTGCTTAGTGTCCCTGCCCAAGTAGCTGACACACACACACTTTAAGATTTGATTGATATACAAACACACAGACACGCCTGAGGAAGGCTGCCACAGGTTTATCAGCTATGCTCCCTTCTGCCTAGATTATAAGGGAGGTATCACTGCCACCACTCACTACTTATCAGCTACTCTAAAGCCCTTACAAAGGTTACCCAATCCTACTGTGTAATGTTGCTATTATCCAAAACCTATTTTTTACAAGAAATTACTCCAAAAATAAAAGCTATTAAAGCTAATAAATCTCATGGAAATGATGGAATAATACCTGAATTATATAAATTATTTCCTCAATGGATTATAATTATTTTACACAGTGTTTTTACAAAAGTACAAGATATGGATCAAATGCCTCTCTCATTTGAATACTCTCCAATCACTCCAATTGTCAAAGAAGATAAAGATCATCAAGAATGTTCTTCTTATAGACCTATCTCTTTACTTAATGTAAATTATAAATTATTCATGAAAATGTTTGCTGACAGAATGAAAGAAATTCTACCAACTATAATTAGGTTAGATCAATCTGCATTTACTCATAAAAGACAAACTTCTGATAACATTAAAAGATTAATTACTTTAATAGATGTGATGAACAATAGGAAAACTGAATCATTTTTATTAGTTGAGACATTGAAAAAGAAATGTATTCTTTGGATTGGGACTATTTATTTAAACTGCTATACTTGTTTGATTTCCCTTCAAATTTTATTAAGTTACTAATCGTTATTTATAAGAATAATAAAACATATGTAAAATGAAGTTCATATATTTATAAATTTAAGTAAGGGAACTAAACAAGGTTGTCCTCTATCCTCTTTGTTATTTGATCTAGCTATTGAAATACTTGTTATTTTTATTAATTCAAGTACCAACATTCTAGGCTTAGAACTTAACAAGGAACATAACTACAAAATAATGTTATTTGCCAGTGATGATGATATTCTTTTAACAATTAAAATACTCTGGAAACACTGAAAGAAATTAAGAAAATAATAGGTAATTTTCAGAAAATGTCTAATTTATATTTTAATAGTTCCAAATCTAAGCATATTTTCTTAATAAGAAAAATCCAATAAATAACAGATATTTTGTTTTTGGGTAAAACAAATAATAATCTATTATATTTAAGTATTTATATTTTCAATAATACAAATGAAACCATAAACTATAACTATGAAAAAGTAATAATCTCTTTAAGTTAATTAATTCTTGGAATAAAATATACATTTGTTTTGAAGATTGGTTACAGATTATTAAAATTTGTTTATTTCCAAAGATATACATAACTCAGTCTCTTATATTACCACCAAACAAGAAGCAAATAAAAAATAATAAATAGACTACTTATAAACGTTTTATGGTATCCAAATAAATCTTGATTAAATATTAATCATCACTTTGGACCTTGGAAAAATGATGGTGTTAATTTTCCAAATACAGAAAATTATGCAAAATTTGCAATTATTAAAATTATCTTTAATTGGTTAAATATAAATTATATATCTAATTGAAAAATCTTGCATTGATTACTGAATATTAATAAACAAAATTCTTTAGACTTTATAAATTCTAAATTATACAATCTTTTCTGTTTTTTTTATTTGTAAATACATTCAAGTTTCTACAAATTACCCATCTAATTCTACTTATTTAAATTTAGTCTTAAAAATTAAAAAATACATAATCTTGAATAATTCAAATTATGAGTTCTGGTTTGAATTTCTAATTCCTTTTTTTTTTAACAAAAAGTTTTATTAATAAGCCACCCATTCACATATTGTCTCATGGAATAATAAGCATCTTTATTATGGTTATCAGTGTTTCAAAGGAAATAAATGTAAATCAGTTGAATCTATTTGTTTAGAATTTAATATAAATTCTAATGAATCAAATTATTTATAAATTACAATTATTTTTAACATCATTTCAAACTAAATTTTCTTTTTTTCTGATTCTACTTTAATTATATTTCCTGAATAGATATTAACTCTATTTGAAATTACTTATAAACATCATGAATTTGATCATTTAATTTCGAAAATATATTCAATGCTAGCAAAGATTCTTTGAACTTAGATAATAACTTTTGGAACTTTTTCTCTGCAGAGTACTTTATAGTTATAACAGATCAAAATAAAAATCAACTTATCTCCCCTGTTAAAAATGCATCTTGGACCCTTTACTGGAGTATACTTACTTTGAAATTTTTGTTTAGATCTTTTTTACCTCCTGTAAGAGTTGCTAAAATGAGAAATGGAAATGTATCTGAGTGATGGAGATGCAATAAGCAAATTAAGCCAAATTGGTCACATATGTTTTTGATTGTTTAATTGTTCAGAATCTTTTGGCAAAAGTTTAAGATTTTTTAAAGCACTATGGAATGATATATTCATTTTAACAAAAGCAATGGTTCTCTTTAATATTCTGGGAACAGATATACAAAGGAAAGATTTTGCTTACCTAGGTACTGTACTTGTTGTGGCTAGAAAATCTATTACAAGAAACATGACATCTTCTTCAGAATGAACATTTTAAAGATGTTCTAATCCTCTTAAAGGCGGTAGCAATTAAAGAAATCAAAGAAAAGATAGATGAATTTATACAAATAAATTAAGGAATAACCCTTGGTTGAAGGTTTTGACCCTTATTGAAAAATCATCTTCATCTATTTAATAATTTAGGCTGTTATTAGGATTTTTTCTTTTTATTGTCTTGTATCATTTATTATTTTTAGGTCTCAGTCTTATTGTACATATTGTGAATAGTTAACATTTTGTTGGTTCTTTAAAACATGATTCAACTTATTATTTTATTGTATAATTTTCAAAGTATGTTGTTTTTGTATTTCTTTTTTCAAAAAAATAAAAAAAAAATTCAAACAAAAAAGGAAAGCTGCTGGAATAACAGGTTTTGCATTAACATGCATTTTCTAAAGGATATGAAGTCTGAAGCTCAAATGTCTGTCATTATTTAGTGAATGCAATCCTCGAAGGTGTGTTATTAAAACACACATTGTATGAGGAACTGCTCAAAAAATATGAGGCAAATTGAGACAATCATTGTAATCAGGGACAGTTCAAAGCATACCTCTCAACTTCCTTGCACAAAATTGCTGGGCAAAGCCAAAACTAATGGAAGGACAAAGGCCCAGAATCAGGCGACAATGTTTAAATATTATTCTAATTAATATAATAAATTAATAGAATAACAGGTTTTCAAGCTACATGATTTCTTTCTGAATAATGTGCTGCATGAAACTCTGATGTTTTGCATTATTGACTGACTGCAATCTTCAGTGATTTTCCAGAAAAATCAAACCTTTTATGAGGAATAAGGTAAGCAAATGAGGCAAAAATGTCTTAGCAATCGAGAGGTATGTTTTAGAGATAAGGTCTTCAGTCTTCTGTCTCCTTTAATCTCTCTTTCCAATCTGGTCGATTGTCCATTTCTCCCTTCAAACGTATCTCCTGTCTTCCATATCATGCTCTCTACTTTTATACCTTCTCACCTTCCCATATAAGAAGACAATATCTCTTTATATTTTATCCAGCACATTACACTTGTAAACTTTTTACTCAATATATTTCCATCACACACATTTCATAATGCACCAGACTTATATTATTGCCACAAAAGGTAAACATTTGGTCTTGTTAAGTTTGCAACTAAATAATGCATTGTCTGTGAGTATCACTGGATGTTTGTATGAATATTGGTTAAACTTTTTCATAATAACATGCTCTGAAAATGTAAACGTTTTAGTTATCTGCAATTTTTGACATGTAAACATACATTTTGTATATTTTTTGCCATTATTTTAATTGTACAAGGCACAGATTTAATTAGAACAGATTGCCTATCTATATCTACCTATATCTGTCTATACACACACATACACACACACACACACACACACACACACACACACACACACACACACACACACACTTATATATATATATATATATATATATATATATATATATATATATATATATATATATATTTATTTATATTTATATTTATATACATACATACATACAAATATTTCAAGCACAGGCATTAATGTCCGTCTAACTTACCAATATACCAAAAACACTTGTTTCTATAATAAGTGTTCAGGCTGTTCTTAAAAATATCTAAACTAGAACCTGCTTTAATGTAAATTGCTAGTCTGTTGCATGTATCAGCTACTCTGTCAGAGAGCCAATTAGTACATATAGAATCTTCTACATAGGTTGTCTGATGATTCTCTAGTACTTTTTGATAACCCCAAGCATTCCCAGAGGTAGTTGTCTCTAAATGCCCTATAAACCTGAATAAGATCTCCCCTTAGATATACATAAAAGATGCTGTACAAGTTCAGATACTTTAGTTTTTCATAATAATTTAATTTTTCACATTCGTGGATGCCCTTGGTATATTTCTGCTGTATTTTTTCTAAACAGAAAAATAAATGCAAATATACTTATAGAGTTTGTTTTGTCATGCCTTGCCTAACATTTTCACCCTAGGCCAAAGAAGATAGAGACACTGAAGATTTATATAAGTTGAAAAGAGAAAAAGGAAAGGTTACAGACTTAATGGAGTTGAAAAGCAATTGGTTTGTGGACCCATATAAAATATGTTGTTTACAGATGTGCATAAAAATCTGTGTGGACTTTAAAACTAGAGTATGCTGTTAATAATAATTTTTGGTTCTGAGAAGTAAAGAAATTCTATGAAAAAGACACAACTTTGAGGGCCTCAATTCCATTAAGCAAGAGTGATTACTGAATGATGGAAGTATTGCTAGAAATTTTTTCATATTTATTTTCAGTCTTAAAATAAAGTACTGTTATTAAACCAAAGCCAGCAATAGATGTGGAGTACATTAATAAGTGAGTGATTCACATTTCTATATCATGCTCTAGTGATCTATATCTGTGTCTGTCTATATCCATATCTATATCTATGAGCTGGATTCAATAAACCCTACATGGCTTGCTAAAAACCACGTGTGCATCATGGCATGACACACACACGATAGCTTTTCAATTTGTACTCAGCAAGTGGCAGCTCTACAGACATGGTGAACATCGTGGCATGGTAATTACTGCATAAGCAATTGAATTGCATGTTAATTACCAATCCAAAATGGCTGAGGCATTCAATAAGCTAAAAAGCAATTGTGTACACTTAGTGAAGCCTTTTGCCTCAAATTCCAAAACCACAGAAACTAAACTAGAAGAAAAGAATGCTAGGAGCTGCTGCTGCTCTTCTGCATGTGTATGCAACAGGTTCAAGACCTCTGGCAAGAAGGGGAAGTGTATTTAGACAGTGTTTTAATTTTCATGATCTGCATGAGATGGAAATAATACAGTGCTACAAAGTGGATAGAGACATGGCCCAGGAACTCTGCAACCTCTATCATCCTCAACTGAGAACAAGGGTAAAAAAAGGGCAACCAATTCCTGTGGAGACCAAGGTATGTGTAGCACTCAGAATTTTAGCTACAGGAACCTTCCAGGGACAGACAGGGGATATGCTGGGGTATCAGAGGCTTCAGGATCCTACCTCACTTCCTGAATGCTATGGTACAGCATGCCAGTGACTATATATATTTCCCCCGTACCCTGGAGGCCAGAGCTAAAATGATGCAGTATTTTTACCCATAGCACACTTCCCTGAAGTTTTGGGTGCCATAGGCTGCATGCACATTGAGATCAAATCACCACCCAGGGAACAGGGAAGGGTATACATAAACAGAAAGGGCTTCTACTCCATTAACTGTCAGATCATGGGTAATGCTAACAGAATCATCCCAAATTTGTGTGCTGGCAATCGTGGCAGTTACCACAACTCCCATATCTGTCACAACTCACAGCTCTACTACATGTTTTCCTGGGGGATATCCCATAAGACCATTTCCTGTGGGATGCAGGGGATGCACTCAAACCATGGCTGATAATGGCTATCAGTAATGCACACACACACACACACACACACACACACACACACACACACACACACACACACACACACACACACACACACACTCATGGAGGATCGCTATAGTAAGACACACACTCAAACAAGAAATATCGTAACATGTGTTTAGGCTGCCAAAGTCATGGTTTTGGTGCCTAAATACATTAGGGGCCCTGCAGTATATTCCCAGTACTTGTGCTGAAATTATCAGTGTCTGTGCTATCCTACACAATATTATCCTGAGAAAACATTTGCAATAGGAACACCAAGGGGAAGGAGAACACATTGTACCACCACTGACAAGGTCACCACAGCCACACACACATAAAGACTCAGAGAGTGAACCACTAGCCTCTGTGGGTGTAGACAAAGAGAGGCATACACAATATGCCCTATGCCCTATCCCTGGTCAAGAGGCAATGGATAACACACATCACCTAAGGGGTACAACTTTCATCCTATGTACATACATATAGTACAATTGATGCCAGGCAATGATCACAGCTTTTACTTACCCATAAAATGGCTGTGTACCACTAGAATCACATAGAGTCAGCCCCAGCTTGCGCCAGTTGTAACTGCAGGACTAGCAAATTGTGTTGAATCTGGAACAGAAAAATAAATGGATAAGAACACAAATGAATGACAGATAATTGCATACTGTTACTTCAAAATGCACCTAAGTAGAATGTGTATGAGTTGTCCAGCAATGACATCAGTATGTGACAGGACTGATTTATGCCGACATATTTCTGTCATTTTTCAGCTAACGTGCCTCATGCATCAAAAATACACAATAGACAAAGTAGTCCAAAGTCTAATTATCCCTACATTCCCACAAGTGGAGCAATAAGCCTCACTGATGTATCAATGATTTCAAGGTAGTAATCACAACAGTAAAAAGGCTATAAGAAATCAGTAAAAGTTTCAAAATAGCAGTAACAGTACATATACTAAGCACTCAGTTAGCTATGCACCCTGTGCAGCAGAAAAAAATACAGACGCATCTCTGAATCCAAAAGATAGAAACAAAGAGATGGCACAGTTGTCTTCATTTACACAGAGTGGGTTTTGGGGGCTGGGGGGCAGGAGGCGAAGGCTGACACAAAAGTAGTGAGTGTGTGTAAGTAAGAAGGACAGGCAGGCAGAAATGTAGGTATTATTAAATGGCCACTGAGATAGAATGACCTGCAAGCCTCATGAATGCCTCATGTACCTATTATGCATGTGTTTCTGTATGGGCATTCAATGTGATATGTGTGTGTGAGTGTCTGTATGAACACAACCAAGCTCAGTGCTAGCTCCATGTCCTGGCATGTTGGACAAGTGTGATCCATGCAGGGTAGAGATAGTTTATTGCCACCACCCCCAACTTCAAGAACTGGCTCTGCCAGAAGTTGCAGTGGCACATCTATGCCCATGGTCAGATATGCTTGTGTTAAATGAATATGAGAAATGTCTGCTGGATGAGGTCTCCCCATGACTACAGCCAGGTCCATGACCATGTGGCCTACCACATCTGGGTGTGGACACCTCAACCACTGATGGAGGAATGGAAGCAATGCTACTATGGGAGCAGGATTGGGCATGGCCACATTGGCTAACAGCAGATGATGTTAATGACCTATGGCCATATAGATGCTGTGCCCCTCCCAGCAGATGTTCCCTCACAGATACTGCCCATTCCATTGTGTCATTTATCTAATCCATTGAATTGGCCACACAGCAGAGACAGTCGCACACGTCAGCCTCTGCGACATCTTGAACCCTAAGCATGTCTTCAGAGGCCCCAGTGAAACATGCCTGTACCTCCATAATGGCTCTAAATATATATGTCAAGTGGTACGTAATGACACATCTGGATCAGGTGGAGGGTGGACAACAGTCCTCCTCTGAGCACCCTAACTAACCCTCTTTCATGGCACCTCACCCACACTTTGACAACAACCAGAGTCAGCTGTCCCTGAAGTCACAGGATCCACACTACCTTAATCAGGTGTGGCCTCCCTTAACCTGTCCAATATCTGAGTGCTCAGTGGAATGGGTATGCAAATATCCCATACTGACAGTGCCTGAAGGAAATACAGAGGATGTGTGAGTCACAACCTGAATGTCAGATTCAACCTCTACACCCCCTGACTTTGCCACTGTTTGGCCAACATCATCATCACAGCCTACCAATACTCCTTCAAGTGGTAGGAATCCTGCACTGCCACTCTCAGGATCTTATGTGATGATAAGCAACAAACACAAGAATTAAACTACTAGTGCACTAAATATTAAAGCAATATGTATGACAACAAAGTAACAGTGCTCACACAATTACAGATGGTACAGCAACACAGACACTCATTGCACCCTCATCACACATATAGATAATTATATATCTAAAGAATGGTCAGTAATAAGCAAATAAACATTTGCTGCCATGTGCAGATGTCTCCATACTTTGCAGGGAAGATGGTCCTGGAACAAATGAAGCAAGGAAAGGATGGCTGTTAAGCATTTCAATGGGAATAACAGAGCTCAGAAGGGGACAGTCAATTCATTTGCCTATACAGTGGCTATAAAAAGTTAAAATGCCAGGTTTTTGTGATATAAAAAATGAGACCACAATTAATCATTTCAAAACTTTTCCCACCTTTAATGTGACCTATAACCTGTACAATTCAATTGAAAAACAAACAAATCTTTTAGGGGAAAAAATATACAAAATAAAACACTGGTTGTATACATGTGCACATGCTTAAACTAATACTTTGTTATGTGTGTACACCCTTAAACTAATACTTTGTTGAAGAAACTTTTGATTTAATTACAGGATTCAGTCTTCTTGGGTACACACCTGCCACCAATTAAAGAGACTCTGATTAACCGCAAATAAAGTTCAGCTGTCCTAGTAGGATTTTCTTGACATTTACTCGGTTGCCTGCTACAGCAAAAGCCATGGTTCACAGAGAGCTTACAAAGCATTAAAGGGATCTCATTGTTGAAAGGTATCAGTCAGGAAAAGTGTACAAAAACATTTCCACAGCATTGAATATACCATGGAACCCAGAGAAGAGTCATCAAAAAGTGGAGAAAATATGGGACAACATTGACGTTGCAAAGAACTGGACATCCCTCAAAAATTGATGAAAAGACAAGACAAGAACTGGTCAGGGAGGCTGCCAAGAGACCTACAGCAACACTGAAGGATCTGCAGAAATTTCTGGCAAGTACTGTTTGTGAACTACATGTGACAACAATCTCCCGTATTCTCCCTATATCTGGACTATGAGGTAGGGTTGCAAGACAGAAGCCTTTGCTTACACAGAAAAACATCCAGCCCAGCTAAAATTTGCAAAACAATACATCAAGTATCCGAAAAGCATGTGGAAAAATATGTCACGGTCTGATGAGACCAAGGTTGAACTTTTTGGCCACAATTCCAAAAGGTATGTTTGGCTCAAAAACAGCACTTTGCGTCACCAAAAGAACACCGTCCCCACAGTGAAGCATGATGGTGGCAGTATCATGTTTTGGGGTTGCCTTTCTTTAGCTGGAACTGGGGCTTTAGTCAAAGAGGAGAGAATTATGTAGAGTTCCAAATACCAATCATTTTTTCTTAAAACCTTCAGGCGGCTGCTGGAAATCTGAAGATGAAGAGGAATTGCACCTTTCAACATGATAATGGCCACCAAGCATACATCCATATCAACAAAAGAATGGCTTCACCAGAAGAAAATTAAAGTTTTGGAATGGCCCAGCCAGAGCCGAGACCTAAATCCAATAGAAAATCTGTGGAGTTACCTGAAGATGGCTGTGCACAAGAAATGCCCTCACAATCTGACAGATTTGGAGTGCTTTTGCAAGGAAAAGTGAGCAAATATTGTCAAGTCAAGGTGTGCCATGCTGATAGAGTCCTACCCAAGAAGACTGAATGCAGTAATTAAATCAAAAGGTGCTTCAATAGCGTATTATTTTAGGGGTGTGTGCACACAACAAAGTATTAGTTTGAGGGTGTGCACACTTATGCAACCAGCGTATTATACGTTTTTAATTTTTTATATTTTTTCATCTAACGGATCTGTTTGTTTTTCAATTGAACTGTACAGGTTATAGGTCACATTAAAGGTGGGAAAAGTTTTGAAATCAATTATTGTGGTCTCATTTTTTTATATCACAAAAACCTGGCATTTTAACAGGGGTGTGTAAGCTTTTTATATCCACTGTATGTCCTGTAAGAAATAGCTCAAACTGAAACTTGACTGAGACGTCCACCCATACCCATGTGTACTGAACAACTTTAGTCAAATTGTATATTTTACTCTCCAAGCAAATATAAAACTTGCCATATGTAAGTTTACCCAGAAGCTGCTCCTGGGACATACTTTGTCTTCCTATTCACATCAGCACTAACATCAAGCACACAATGAGTAGTTTCCACTGACCTATCTGGATCTCTGACAGTGGACAGGTTTGGTGTCAGTGGGGGCTTGGGAGCAGGATGACCCCCTGTAGTCAGCTGTTCTTGGGGAACTGCAGCTGCTGTCCTCTGAGATGATGAAATCATATCAATTGCCTGATGCCACACCTGTTTATAATTTCTGCTGTAACCTCCTATTGCATTGATATTGTTGACAAACTGGTTCTAAATCTCCTTTCTGTCAGCCATATTCCACATCCTCACTCAAGCAGAAAGGCTGCATGGCACTTCAGACCCTGTATTATAATTTCATTTTCTGTGTCACTGAGAGGGGCTTTCCATGGATTTGTAGGCTTTGTTGTCATAATCCTATGTGACATAAAAACAGAGAAGTATAAAACAGATGAGTATCACATAACTAATGTATTACTTACAAAAAATAGTCTGTGTACTCCTTTGTCAACATTAAGCACTTAAAACACACTTTTTATTTAGTACAACTGAAGGTTAGTTGGTTGCCCCACCTCCCCCACACTCAAAGGTGTGCACAAACCAAGGAATACCACATAAGTAATATAGTTATATGTTTCCCACAGAAATATCAGGATACATACACATTTTCAACAAAAAAGCACTGGCAACACACTTTTCTTCTTGGATCACAGAATGGTAGGTGGCTCCCCCACCCCTAAAACATCAAACAAATAAAGGTTTGTACAAACCAAGGAATACAATAGAAGTAACTGTATATATACTTTCCATACAATTACTGGGATGTATACATATTCACTACAGAGAAATTAATGAATGCCAGTTATTTCTCACTGTGCGCACCACTCCTGTGGAGGTTGCCGTGGGCCATCTCAGAAGCGTAACACCAGTGTCAGTGACACGTACATTGCGTGTCACTCCAATGACATAGAATATTGTACAATCAAATTCTAAAAGTAATAGTTGTGCTGGAAGTATAACCTATCTCTGAAATGTAAATGCCTGCTACAAATGCCTGTGCTAACAATAAAGTACAAGTGCATACAGATAAAAGTTCAATTTTCTGCTCGATATATAAATACATTTGTAACATTTTACAACATTTAGAATGCACTTGAATAAAACAAGCATACCTTAGCCAAATGATAAGCCTTCTCTGCAGATAAATCACCTTCAAAGGAATATCAATATTCTGTTTTGTCCAAATATACAAGTCTCTGCACCTTCAAATTCCCTAGCTATATGGTTACTTTTTGTATAGTGCAGATTCAGCCCTATGAGTGTGATGAAGATACAAATGAGGTATGAACGCATTCGAATTGCTGAAAACCAAACTTTAAAGTTTGTGTATCAGATGTAAACATACAGCAGGCTCTATACCAGTTTTTGTTGCTAATAGCTTGCAACTGTGAATGATTGGTGTGAGAAAGAAGAAAACACAACAGCAATTCACACAATATTCACTGCAGTGAGTGAGTGTCAGTGAGGATACACTTACAAAGTATGAAAATAACTTCAGCTAGTTTTTAAATGAAACAAAACACCACATATTTATCAATTTGATCAATACTAGCAGAACTGTCATGTCTTTGCTGAAAACTGCACTTCACTGTCATGTATTTTTATCACACATTTAAAGGAAAGTGATAGAAAATGCACTATAGAATGAACACAACACTAAGAGAAGACAGAGCTGCATTTGTGCAGACATATTCATAAATGTTTATGTGAGCACTCATTGCACTAAATATGCAAGCCACACATGTACAACCAACTGAGAATATCTAAGTGCATGTCCTGTAAATATTGTAGAGGAAATGTGAATTGCTTGTATGCACATGATTTGAGTGCTGCTGCAAATCTGTGTCTATGGCAAAGAGAGACAAGAAACTCCAACTGTGTTTTGTAATTTCATTACTCTGATAGTTCAGATCTAGAGTTGTGTAACTGTTTAATGTGTGTTAACTTTATTATTATTTTTTTTGTCTTTTATATTTGAGTGGCTTGTGGCTTAGTGCAAACATGGTGAAATGCTTAACAAGTTAACATTAGTCAGTTGCCTTAAAAAGTGCAAATTTGCTTAGCCGCATTGTGCGGCGATCATCATCTTGGAAGATACTGACAAATAGAAATTACACCTGTGACCCAACCGTGTGTGTGTAGCACAAGATGTAAAGACATTGAGGTACACAAAAGACAGAATTAGTAAAACTGATAGGTAGACTGTAGCTCAAGTTCCACATTATTACTTTCCTGAGAAATGATCAGGAGTATAAACAGAAATAATTTATATTTGTATTTGTCTATGTCATTTGCACATTGCCCACCAAAGCTCATACAGGGTTCACTGCGGAAGAAAAAAAATGTTACTTGCAGAAAAGAAACATTGCTACTTGCTTAGCCTTCCATCGTGCAAACAGGCTAAGCAGCATTGTAACTGTCAGCACTCTGGACAGTACTGACTGAAAAAAAATACACCTCATTCCTGGCTTTCTCTGTGGTACCGGGTATTAAGTTTATGCCTAAAACACAGACAAACTCTACTTTTTATTAATGGTGTCCCTCTGTAATTTATAATAGTAATAACAATATAAAGATAAATTATACATAACAATAACTATGTATAGCAAGTTGATTGAGCATGCACATGGTATCATATGTATTATATGTTTAATCAATGTGGCATGATAATTATGGTTCTGTAATTAAAAATGCATTTTCTGACCTAGGATGGACTTCTTAGTTTACTGACAGTCATCAACACACCTCCCACAACATGAGTATTGCTGTAAAACAGAATGTATTGTGTGGTCTGAACCAGAACTCAACAATCTACTCTGAAAGTAATACAAGTATATGCATTTTGAGTATATTGTTACACATTACTCCTGCATCACACATGAGAATGCATAAGCTAGGACCTTATCATGTCACACACATAAATGGTTAATTGAAGTATAGCAGCATTCACTCTTTAAGGTGTATATTATTAATGATGATGGCTGGCAAACACTTCTTCTGTGGCAATGAGTAAAAAGCACCTATCTGGAAATATACACATTAATTTTACACAGGTTTGAATCCCACATTGTACAAGTTACTTTTATAAAAGTGTAAGGCCACACAAAATATGTCAAGTCATAAAGTGAATCCCTAAATTAAGGTCTTAAAAGCCAAATCATTTAGCATATCAGTGTTGGCCACTGGACAAACTGTTGTCAGGTATTGCAGCACACATGCCATAAATTAATGACAACCATCACATTATCCTTCCTGTTTCATAAACTGCCTTCCACTTTGCGTAGCAAAGTTTGTCTCCACTTAATATTTCAGAAATGTGGTTAGCATGGTTCTATGGGTTTGCACAGTAGCCATAAAATGAATTGGTGGGAAAACAGTTTCACTGTTGTTGGAGGACTGTGCAGGCATGGCAGGAGCTGGGAAGGATGGTGCTTTATTCAGAGCTCAAGGTAGGGTGTGGAAGAATAAAAAATAGTTATTGAACTCCTCATAAAGTGGTAGAGCCATAGGCTGCCGTAGGGATACTATATTGGGTCTCAGTATAAAGCTGAGGCTTGAAACAGTCTAACCAAGGCTGTCTCCAGTACGACTGACATTCCACACAGTGGGGAGCAATGCAGCCATCACTATAATGCCATGAAATGGCGCAAGCAGGCTCAACTCAACTCAACCAGTGCCTGGGTGAGTTTAGAACTACTGACATCTCACAGTTGTGTAAGTATACAGATAAAGCAACTTTAATTGACATGGAAAGTTGTCAATAGCCAAGACTGTATGCATAATGCTTTCATGTCTTTTTCTCTCTCCTTCTTTATATTACGGCTGCTCAGGAAATTTCAGCAAACAGGGAGGTGCATGCTGAAAGATTAGAAAGACTCAGAGAGGCAAGGAGGATGTAGGTAGCACAAATGAACATTATCATATTAAAATTATTGCTCTTCCACTTAACTGTAAAAAAAAAGCATGCCTGCTTTCTTTTTCACTCTAGCTAATTGTTTTAGGGAAGTGTAATAGTGCTTTCAGATTTGGTGGGCTCAACTCCCACAAGTACCAAATAGATTCAAATTACAAAAATATAATTATTTAATTTTAATTCCATCAAAATTGGCTTTAATGCCATGTTGTTAACTTATTCTGTATTATCTGTAACCCTATGAAGATTGCATAGGTCAATGTTGCTGTCACCCACATGTGTTATGTTCAGATGTGGATGTATGGTAGCTCTACAACAATGTATTCTAATCTGAGATTTGATGTTCTGTATTGATGGCCACATCTAACATTTGATTAAATGTTCCTTCCATAGCAGCTGTAGTAATATGCCTCCTGAGGACTGTTGCCATGGGATGATTTGTATATTCTTACCTTACTAGGGCATGTGTACTTGTAGTGGAGTGTATTACCATTCTACACATTTCTCATTCAGCCATCACAGTGACACTTGCAGTATAGCACATGTTTGCATGTGTATACGTACCATCATGAAATGCTATGTGACATACAGCAATATTACATCATACTAATTACATAGGCACATACACTTTGTTTCACCCACATATTGTAATGCTGGTATATACATAAACATATAGCCAGTTCAGATTCACTTTCAACCTTGGGAAATTCACTGTAAGCACAAGTGTGTTGCTATTTGCAAAGATTATTCAGGTGTCACCCAGCAGCATTGTGTCACTGTCAGCATTTGTGTCATTAACTGTTCTTCATAAATCACATCCACCTCATTTGTAATGTGGCCATTTATGGCATCAGAGCCCTCATAAGCACCTACCAATGATAAACATATAGGCATATGATGTGCAAATAATGTAATGATGTAAAATAAGTAGAGTTGAAATTTTGTGTTAAACAGTTCCACTATGTTGTCACAAATCTTTGTTTAAGTAAGTACAAAATTTGAAGGGGTATACACAACTATGCACACAGATGGTTGAGCATGGCACCAGCAATACTCATCTGGAGGCAATAGACAAACTACTAGCTGACATATTTGGATCAAACTTCACCTCCCTGTCCCCACTGGTCATCACCCAAAGTATACATGCAAACATTACTCAACATATATTCTCAAGAGAGCATATCATCTGCATGCTTTCTAAGGCTAAAAACATGGCATTAATGAGCCGTGACAACATTCCATGTTACTTCTAAAACAAACCTCCTGCACGAAAGCAATTGCACAGCTCCAACCAAGAATTCCAAAAACACATCATATGAGCCAGCAAACTGTGACCTGAAAAATTTTTATTGTTAAGAAATCATAGAAAACAACAAAAAACCAGACCGGTTTTGGTTGGACAAAAACACAGTCTTCCTCAGTGTAAACATGATTGCCTTATCAATAAATTAAAACATGACCTATCTGACACAGTTGGATTGATACTTAACCACAGCCTGCATACAAGCTATTTTCTGGCAGAATTGTGGACAGCAATAGTCATTTGTCTGAACAAGGGGTGACCATCACCCGACAAATGGAATTATAAACACATAAGCCTAACTAGCCTCATCCATAAGGCAATGGAATGAGTCATCATGAACCTTATCAACAAAAACATAGGTAGTCTCCCAAATGTCTAACCAAGCCGTTTTTGATTTGTTAAGGCTAGGTTATGTCTATTAAATCTGGTTGACTTTGAGAACATCACAAGGGCCATGGATGAGGAAAAATATGCATGCCACCTAACTTGACTTGGCCAAGGCATTTGACACAAGTCCACATTCAGGTATTACAGAGAAACTGTCTCAAATGGCCATAAACCACTACATAACCAAGTGGGTAGTGCAATGGATCATCAACAAAGCATATATTGTCAAAGTGTTTGAATTCACCTCAAGCAGGAGGTCATTGACCAGTGTAGTACCACAGGGTTCAGCACTAGGCCCTTTCCTATTTGCTATTTAATTCACAGAGGTCAAGACAAACTTAGACAGCGTTTGTCTAACCAGCTTTTTGGATGGCTGCAAACTGTGGACAATCCTTGAATCCAGTAACAGTATTTGATATACTGCAGAAAGTATTAACACACACAAATGATTGGTGTCAGAGCCATGGAGACACACTAAATGTCCAAAAAGTATAATAATCTCTTTGTAAAGCAAATACCCAAGCTAATTACAATATAGACAGCACACTCCAATAAGTAGAACCAGTGGCACATGATCTGGGTATTCAGGGAGACAGTAATTGAAAGTTCAACCAAAATCTGTCCACAGTGGTAACAAATCCCTTTTATGCGGCACAGCTTGTAAATATGGGTATGTCATCTAGATCAAAGGACATTATAATTCAGTTGTACTCAGCCCTCATCAAAACAATAATTGAGAACAAGAAACACTTGCCTATAGCTCACCACACATCTGCAACAGCTGGAACAACACCAGAGATTTTGCACAAGGAAGGTACAGGTTGTAAAAGACAAGTCCTACATGGAAAGATTGAAATGAATATCACTGTCTTCTGTCCCCTACAGACTACTAAGGACTGAACAGTTTCTGGCCTACTGGGCCATCTACAATGCAGCCCTGATGGAAATGTTACACCTTGGTAAGGGTCACTTGTTCCAAGAATGTTAACCTAGTCACTGACATAATAAATCATGTTTGAGAGATAAAAACTTCTCTCAGACACTACCCCTCCTCTGGAACAAGCTTCTCATTCAAGTAAAGCAAAGGCTTTTCCTGACCATATTCAACTGCAACCTACATCAATGGATAGTTAATGGTAATTGTACTCATGGTATTATGCCCGTGTCCCTCGTGTATAGAGCCAGTTGGTCTTAGATAACATAGCATAGGCTCATAACTGTGTGAACATGTGAAGTCAACACTGAGTTCATTGAATCCCCGGGTATATCTATATATCTATATCTATATATATATATATATATATATATATATATATATATATATATATATTTCTATAGTTATATCAGAATATAAAAAAACCTGGAATGACTTTAATGATTTCTGGAAGAAGATCATATACATAGATGGTTCAAGTAGGAAGATAAATACATGCTAAAATTCTGATGAAAGAAAATCAGTGATTTCTAATACGCTTACACATGATAATGAGAAAATATTTTGTGGAGAGGTTCACTTTGGGCAGTGCATTTATTTTATGTTTTTTATTGAGAACTAATAATTAATAGCATTTAAAGTATTAGTACTAAAGAAAAAAATCAGTGTAGCTTTTTTAAATATATTATTTATTTGTAACAACACTGTGATTTTTATGCACAAAACAAT
>NC_056735.1:596319698-596327198 GCF_019279795.1 Protopterus annectens | reverse complement strand
TATGCAACAGTAAACAGACCAAATACATATAAAATGCAGGCACACCTTGTGGCACTCCTAAGCAGTTAAAAGTCCACTCAGCTCCATATAGCTGACCAGCACGTTAAAGATGCATGCAAAGATGTCTATGCAGAGAAATATGTGCAAAGAAGCACAATGCACTCTCTGTCTCTCAAGATATATATATATATATATATATATATATATATATATATATATATATATATATATATTTATATATACACACATACATACACATGGGACTACCTGAAATGATCGAAACGCCAGATGACAGAATCTTAAAACATTGAGATGAGAAGAACGAAAGCTGACAACATTGAAGACTCACATTATTGAACCAGGAAACATTGAACAAGGTACTGTGCATGTCAGGTGTTACACAGTACTGTAGAATAGAGATCTCGCTGCAATCATCATAGCAGTTTCTACATTTAATATCTGTGTTTAACAAAAACATATTGCTTTTCAACATTTGCAATGGAGAATGTGGGACAGTGGGGATTGGGAAATTTACCCTTACCTGACTGTAGTGCAGTCTCTGAATTAATATAAATAATTTACAGGGGGTGTAGCTCCCACATGGAAGGTGCATGGGGCTTGTCCCCATGCAAAACTACTGAAACAGGGATATTGTGATGTTACATGATGGTTTAAATGTAGGAGGCAGTTTGATTGCAGTGCGATTATAGTTAAACAGTTTCTTGTAAGTAGTTCAATGTTTTCCTGGTTCACTAATGTGAGTTATTGACAATGTCAGTTTTCATTTTACTCATCTGTCTTTTCCCGGATAGGAGTTGCTACAGCAGATCACCTGTCCGCTCATGATTGGCAATGGAGTTTTTATGGTAACGAGTTTCCAGCCTAGCACCCAGCCTTCCACAGAAGGCACATACATGCACACACTCATGCCTAGGGCCAGTTTAGAATGTCCAATCAACCTACAGCATGTCTTTGGGATGTGGGAGAAAACCGGAGCACCCAGAGAAAACCCACGCAACCACAGGGAGGAAATGCAGACTCCGCACAGAAGGCAGTCCAGTCGAGGATCAAACCAGAGCACTTCTTGCTGTGAGGTGACAATGCTAACCACTACACCATCACGGCTGCCCCATTTTGCTCATCTATATGTTTTAGTATTTGATGTTTTGGCATTTCAGTCATCTGAAGTAGACCCTTATACATATGTGTCTGTGTGTGTGTGTGTGTGTGTGTGTGTGTGTGTGTGTGTGTGTGTGTGTGTGTGTGTGTGTGTGTGTGTGTGTCTGTATTTATCTCTCTCTCTCTCTCTCTCTCTATATATATATATATATATATCTGAAGATTTACTTTCATAATGTGGAATGGCACTTCATTGAATCACGATTTTGGAATGTCCGAACACCAAACACTGAAAATGCCGAACATTAATATTCCAGAAGGCAAAATCTCACCCTCCTCTTGACCCATGATAAGACTTGTTTCAAGGTCTGCGGCAGAGGGGAATGTCAATGTTTGATGTTTTTCATAAATATTAAAATTCAGAATTCTGTTTTTTTGTGGATACAAGTTGATTATATGACAGAAATGTGAAAGCCATTCAACATTATGATAGTAAGCATGTATGACACCTTATGTGTCCATGGGAAAAGTTGTTACCCACCACATACACTGCCAGGTCTCCCTTATGGAAAGCTTTTTAAAAAAAGCAAGCTATATAGCAAAATGATCAATTTTTTTAAAGTGTGGCCCATTTGGTGGTACTATGATTATAAGTAGATTGCATAATTCAAGAGATGTTAAGGCTACCTGTAATAAGACTGTTAAGTTGAATAAGAGAGTTGTTTTTGATAAATAAAACTATGGGTTTGAATGATTCTGTTATGTCACACAGGCATACTGATATATAAAAAAATCTGAGAATATTTTTGGTGTTCAGTTTGACAGTGATACATTTGTTGCTGTGGTTAAGAATATGTTAACTTGCTTGTTCAAAAATTTTAAGTCAGTTGCACTGCAGTCCTAAACAGCTAGTGGCTTCTTCTACTAGACATACTTACTTACTTCTTCACTTATTTACTTATCTATTCACTTAATTATTTCTAACAAGCATGTACATTCTGATGACAAGATAAATCATTTATATCTTGGCCACAGCATCACTTAAAATTGTGGGTCTAGTTAACAGATTGTAGCAATAGTAAATACAATTTTAATAAGATCAATGGATATTCTTTCAAGCCTAAATGATATTTTGCTTGCTATTCATTAAAAAAAACAGACAATATGTGCTATTAAATGTCCAAATGGAAATGTTTATGTCAGTGAGCCAGACTGAGTTTTTAATGAGAGAAAGAACCTAAAGGAATTATTGTTAAAACAAAAGAAACAAAATTGAATATTCAATTTCAATTCCTTTTAATTGATTTCATGAACCTGGCACTGAATTATTACTGGGGGGAATGTTTCAAAAGAAATGCAATGCAGCAATACAAAAATGTAGCTACTGTGGTAAAAAGATTTAACTACTCTTTAAGTATGGTAATATTAGCTTAGATGGATTGATGTCAGAAATTAATTGAGAATACATGCTTGATTTTATTGTTTTGTGTAATTGCCCTGCTGTGTTTTAACAAGGGGCCAGATTCAAAAAAAGTTGCTTTCAGTGTAAGTCTGCCCTGATTCTGAAAGATTTGCTCTCAGTGTTAAGTGACTAACTTTGGTGAAAGTCCTATGTGTAAATAGGCTTACTGCAGGACCCAGATTCCAAAACCCCTGTTCTCAGATTGCTCTCAGTGCAAGTGGTCACTTTCCGAAGAAAAGGTCCAGAGGCAACACCATAAAAAGCGAAGCAGACTTTATTGAAATATAACTTAGACATTGTAAAAGTTGACTGAGCGCTTTTGCGTTCTATAGAACGCATCTTCAGACTTCGTGGTCACTTTCACTGACAACAAGTCCTTTGGAATCAGGACCCAATGCATTTAATGTATGTTTGGACTCGTATATTACATTTTTTGCTCCTTGAGGGTGTGACTAGAAAAATGTAAAGGTATGTTTGGTTTCGATAATATTAACTTTCCACAGTCAATGTAGTTTTACTATTTTTTTAATGCTTAGTTATTTATCTGTGCTTGTTAGTTGATACAAATGAACCCCCTTTCAGCAACAATACTAACATATACCAAGTTACAATACATGTAAAGCTTAATGACACAATCAATATTTTCATGGACGCATTCATAATTAACATTTTTACAACAAGATATAACAGATGTAATACAACATTATGTAGCTGGAATTTGGACATAGAGATTCAAGACCAAACAGCAGTGTACATTTTGCCAATATATACCGTGAAGCACTTCTGAGAGGCATCATTTACAGTAAGAATGCTTTTTAGTTTGAAGACATGCTACTCCAAATTGCTATAATAGTCCAAAAGTATTATGCTATGCAAAGTGCTACAAAATAAGGGTAAAAGATTGAAGGAATTTTGAAATATGTACAGTGAAATAGTATAATAATGATAATATTTCTGAGCTATCACCTCTGTGCTATTATGTCACTGAAACAGCAAAGTATTAATACTACTTTTGAATTCTGCAAATGCCTTATTCTTCCTGTCAAGCTAGCTGCCAACATTCATAACTCTCTCATGTGTGTGTGTGTGTGTGTGTGTGTGTGTGTGTGTGTGTGTGTGTGTGTATGTATGTATACATTTATATATATATATATATATATATATATATATATATATATATATGTGTGTGTATTGTTAGTGTGTGTTTGTTTATGTATGTGTATGTATGTGTGTATATATATATATATATATATATATATATATATATATATATATATATGGGTATCTCATGAAACATTGAATGCTCATATGAGTGAAATCTTTAAACAGTAATAGCAAACACTTACATGTGAAAACACTCAAAAAAAAACCAATAAAAACAAACAATTATCACCTTCTATTTTTTGGAAGGTGGGACCAAGCATCCCTTCACTCCCCACTGCCGTACTAAGCCTCAGTTTGGAGTAACATGACTTATTCTGCCGTCAATGTCAAAAAGCAAAAAGAGACAAGATGGGTTACATTGGAAATATAGAATGAATGCGTGGTACTGAGCTCTAGATTATACATGTGCTATTAATATACTTATTTATTTATTGATATTGACTGAAAAGTCAGACACCTGTGGACAAAAGCTCTGCATTATTACAAAACATTTAAAGAGCAATAATTGCACAATCATCAAAAATAAAACAAAAACATTTGCAGTTTAAATAATTATAACAAATTAGGCATACCTCAGGATTCAATAAACTCCATGTAGGTTTCACGCAGAGCCTACATGGAGTGTTTTCACATAGGTGATGTTGCTAATTCTGGGGTGTCATACCATGCATATTAATGAGGTGTGGCATGCGTAAGCAAGGTTTCGCAGCTCACACCAGTGTTACTGGTTACAAAACCTCCAAAATAAATGTGGATCATACCTCCCAACCCTTTAGTGCAAGAAATCTGGGCAAAGGCTAAACTAATGGGGGGACAAAGGCCCCAGAATAGAGACAGATATTAAATATTGTTCTAATAAACTTAGAAAGTAGCTAGAATAATAAAATTTGTGTTAGCATGCATTTTATGAAGGATATGAAGTATGAAACTCCAATGTATGTCATTATTTATTAACTTCAATTTTCATTGATTTTCCAGAAAACCACAAATTTTACAAGCAACAGACCACAAATATGAGGCAAAAATCTCAACATTCTGCAAAAAATCTGGACAGTTGTGACGTATGATGCAGATAATATTTCTATGTAAGGTTGCTGACCACAAAAGTGGATTGTTTGACAGAATGGTAATTGCTTTTCCATTCTTCAGTTTTCTTCATTAAAATTTGTTTGGGGTACTACAATAGATTGTTTTTACTCATTTCAACTATTTCACCATTTTTTTTTATTTTTGGGCCAGGGTTTGCTTGATGCCCTGCTTACCATAAATGTGTATGGCCATGCTCATCTGGTTTCTGCAAAGCACAGCACTGCACAAACTGGATGAATGGACCACCCAGGTTGCAGAAAGAACCCAGATAGCCACAAACATAAACTGGATGCATTCAATTAATACTATTGGCAATTGCACAAACATGGTAAGTGGCATTGTGCTGCAATTAACAGCAAGTACTTTACAATGAATGGTAAGTTAGGGAATGCCATGTATGTAGTCCTCTGGCAGCAGGTGTTAGTTGTAGGACTGAAGTGAAGATGGTCCTGGGTCCCTGTATAGGGTGTGCAAACATTGTTTTCCTGTTGTGGCATTGCAGAATATAGCAATGAAGTGCAATATACGCAACTGTTTTCTCAATATTCTTGCAGCAACAGCTGTGAAGTGCAGGACTAGTGTATACATGGTTCTGTGTTCAAATGCAGCATATTCCATGCACTTTTAATATTGTTCCATTTCACATTATAGTCACTCTCATTTATAACACTTGACATAGTATAGCTGATAATCTTTATATGTATGAGAGCAGAGACACTAATATTGCGTCAGTTACTTATTTATTTATCTATATATTGTGCATGTATTATCAAAATTATGAGTGTGGGTATACTGCATACAATGGTCATGGAAATATATTTCTGCTATCTGGACTGCCATGGCCACCCCATTTTACTAACACAGTTAGACAAGTGTCCATATATCTAATAACCCTAAAATTACATTGTTTGCCACTGGTGCACATCACTTACCATAGTGCAAACATGTTGCCTGCCAGTGCACACCCTTGACTACTGTATTTGTGCAATGGTAAGCAATGCACAACTTTTTCATATGTTGCTATATCAAAAAGTGTGCAATCTCAGTAAGCGCCATACATGCAATTGGTGGGAAACATCAGGATACAAAAGTCAATTTGTGAGAAATGCTATTCTCCATTGGGTTTGATCTATGGTAGTCATGTCCGGTGTTTCTGGTGAGAAGTGCACTTCCAAGTACAAAGGTGGGATGTTCAGGAGTCCAAAGTTTTTATTGGACTCCTAGTTAAGGAGCTTGCTCCCCAGTTGCTTGCTCAAAATACAAGTCTGAAGCTTGGAATAGTATTCCCCAGGCTTTGGGTAGTGCTACAGGTGTTATCCACACTGGTGAACAATACTGACATCATTTTGATGACCTCCAGATAAGGAAACAGGATACTCTCGATCATTGTATTCGGGAATTTAGTACGGGACACTCCCCACAGATGTGTGTCAGTAACAGCAACTAATTGTAAGAGTTAAAATCTGAATATAGTCAAGACTAGTATTCATAATGGTGTTCTGTTTTGTTCTATTTTTTCCACAGCTGCCACTGAGCGAGCATCGAATGTGAGATCCTATGTTGCGCGATTGTCAAGGATGCAAGAAGCATGTAGTTTATATATGCATCAGAACAGTACTGTTATTGTAGCATTAAAAATTAAGGATGGCTGATTTAGTATTTAATACAGTTGTATCAAATTGAGCATGCATATCTCAACTCTAAAAGGAAGTATGCATGCCTTATTCTGTAGCATAAAGCAAAGTTCCATATTCTTAAATAACAATGAACATGCATCTCTAAACTGTAAAAAGAAAGTATGCATGCAGTTGTCTGTAGGGCAAAATAACAGCACAGTATTAAAGAGTATTCATCAGTTGTGGGTTCAAAAAATACACTTCCCAAATATACAATACTGTTAGGTTTTCATGATTATTGCAATGTAACTTCAAACCTCTATACCACTGGCAGAAATGGTCTGCTGTAAACTGTAATCAGAATAATTGGAACACACATATGTGCAATATATGCACAGATCAAGGATTGCTGGCTGCAATTGTTATTATAGTGTGCATCTCTTATGAACTGGGTAGTTTTAAAAGTAATAAAGACACTCTGACATGTTGACATATGTGAGTTTCATTTGAAGCTTCTGTGCATCACAGGGAAATGTGAAGATGATGCAGTTGCCTACAAATTTGCTTAGCCAGAAATTCCCATTTGCAATTTGGAGATCTGCAAGGTAAAAAGCAATTAGTAGGAGTCCCAGCATGGAGCCTTGAGGAACACTACAAATCAACTTCATGTTTATTGATGACACATTGAGGTGCCCCTGCCAACCACACTACATGGGTTCTCTCCCATAACCAGTTAGCTATCCACCTAACTACATAGGGGTCTATTTGGATCTCATTTAGCTAGTTTGTTATGTATGCATGTGGCATGGTGTCAAAAATCTTAGCCAGAGCAAGTATGCTGTACAAACAGCATATCCCCTGTCCATAGCTTGTGTCACTTTCTCAAAGAAGTTGACCAGATTAATTAGACAGTACCTAAGCTTAACAAAGAAAAACTACTGGGACTCATGCCTTGTAAGATTTTTGATATCATTACAATTATGATACATTCCATGGCTTTCCAGATAAGACATTCATACATGTATACTCTTCATATAAAGAAGCTTAAAC